>NC_088398.1:51069936-51159936 GCF_034236695.1 Oncorhynchus nerka | reverse complement strand
AGTATATTCAACATTTTTGACAGACAAGGGACGTTTACAATTTGTCAATGTAAATGTGCGTGGTGTTGTCTAGATCGTTTTCAGACATCGTCATATTTCGTACCTACTGTAGCACTGAGGTTGGAAACGTGATCTTCGGATCCAGAGTCACGGGATTACACCCATCCACCACCCTCGTCCACAACACCCAGTCATGGGTTTACGCCCATCCACCATCCTCGTCACAACACCCAGGAAAAACCTAAGTTTACTTGATGATAATAGCCTCCAGTAGCTGGTTTTATAGACATTTCCCGACGTCTTCAGGACATGGACAGACGGCCACTTTCGAAGTCAATCTTGAGCGATCTGGCTGTCAATGTTCTAGGACCAGCCAGCCAGACAGAAGGATGGCCATTAGGCAACATCCTTAAGGAACTCCATCCCACACAGGGCACATTAGCGCCCGTCCAGAGGAGTGACTGTTCTAGGACCAGCCAGCCAGACAGAAGGATGGCCATTAGGCAACATCCTTAAGGAACTCCATCCCACACAGGGCACATTAGCGCCCGTCCAGAGGTGTGACTGTTCTAGGACCAGCCAGCCAGACAGAAGGATGGCCATTAGGCAACATCCTTAAGGAACTCCATCCCACACAGGGCACATTAGCGCCCGTCCAGAGGTGTGACTGTTCTAGGACCAGCCAGCCAGACAGAAGGATGGCCATTAGGCAACATCCTTAAGGAACTCCATCCCACACAGGGCACATTAGCGCCCGTCCAGAGGAGTGACTGTCGAGAACGGGATCAGGTTGAGAGGTCACTTCCACTGGAATCCCCCTCCGCACCCACCCAATGACACACACAAGCACCCGAGCATAACGCACACACATACACACACCAAATACACACACCCTACCCCCTCTCCTGAACAGGGAACAGGAGATGCTACGGAAGACACTCTTTCCTCCCCCTCCTCTTTCCCCTCGCCCTCTCCTCCTCTCTTCCTCCTGAACATCTGTGGTAGCTACAGACGGCGCTGTGCTATCTCTGCAGTACAGGAAGAGGCTGAGCTGAGCTACTGAGCTCTGATTAGATTACACAACAGCAGAGTCACACAGCAAGTGTATGGAACCGGTACAGGAACACAGGCAGGGGGAGGTGTGTGTGTGTGTGTGTGCCTGCACATCCTTCAGGGTTACCACTTTCTAATACCACAGAGGAGGCATTGAATAACCCTCAGGAAGCCTTCTCCATACACAGACACACACAGACAACATATTACTGTCTCCTCCAATGAGAATCAAAGTAACACTTCTTCAACACTTAATAGAAATGCATCCTTCCTCCTTCCTCCTAGTCCTTATCACCATCTCCTAAGGAATGAAGTAGAAAGACAGAACCCCTGTCTTTTCTGTTTTATTTACTTTGTTCGTTCTGCTCTCTTTGGGGAGATAAGATACTCTGTACTTTGTGGCTGTGTACGGATGGTACGGATGGTGGGATGGAGTGATGGAGGGATGTGGAGTGGATAGAGATATGAAGAGTGGATGAGTGTTAAGGTAAGGCTGTAAAGGGAAAGGAGCTGTGGCCTGCCTGCTATTCTACCCGGGTCAGTAGATGTGTGACTCTGTGCTCCAAAGACCTCTGTCTATATCACTCTCTGTCTCAGGCTCTGCCCCACTTTCCAAGGCTAGCCAGAGAGGCTTGCTTCCTTCAGCCCAGAAAAGACAACACAGGTCTATCTATTTTCTTATCTCTTCCCTCTTCCCCTCTCTATCCCTTTCATTTCCTCTCCTCCTGCCTTTCCTTCCTGTAGCTTCCTGTAGCTTCCTCTTTTATCTGTTATCGCTCTTGCTCTAACTCTCTCTCTCTCTCTCTCTCTCTCTCTCTCTCTCTCTCTCTCTCTGTGTGTTTCTCTCTCTCTCTGTGTGTTTCTCTCTCTCTCTTTCTCTCTCTCTTTCTCTCTTTCTCTCTCTCTCGCTCTGTAGAGGTGTAAAGAGCCAGGAAGGTTCAGATAGCTCTATCTCTCCCTACTCCAAGCTGTCAGCTCCAGCCGTTGCCACGGCGACTGACTATTGTCATGGCAACCCCGGTGGGTTGGAGGAGGAGGGAGCGAGAGGCTGAGTGGAAAGAAAAATGAGAGAGTGAGAAGTCACTGTTTTTTCTCATTAAACGATAAAGAAACCACTGTGCCTCTAATCTGTGTTTCGCTGCCACTTTATCAGCAAAAAATATCAGGGCCGCTTCCTACTTCCTTCGGAGTAAATAGCAGTGGGCCAGTCCATTTGGTAGTCTAATGATAACCATTTATTAATAGTGATGCCAGAATTAACTGGGCCTCAGCATACATACAGCACTACTCAGGCAGGCTTTTCACTATTTCTCATTGGTGCGTAATGAGAGAGACAGGAGGAACAGTCGTCATGTTTGGTTAGGCTCCTGTTCTTTTTTTCCTTCCTCTAAAGAGCAGGGCTTTCGTCCTGGGTTTCAATTGGGCCATAACAAGGGAGAAGGGATGCAGGTCAGTGGCTCTGTATAAATACGTTTAACCCCATTACCGGCTGTGTGAACGTGAATACAGCCAGCCTGAGTCCACCGCCACCCGCACTCTCCCCAGGGATAACCTCGGCGCTCATACACATAGAGACACAGGCACACACACACACACACACAAGGGCACACACATGCGCTCACACACATGTACACACAGAGGCACACACACACACAAAGGTATACACATGCATTTATGCAAGCACAAACACACACACACACACACACACACACTAAGAGGCGCTCTTACATTGGTCCTTCACCAGAATAAAGTGCAAGTCAGGCATAGAAAATCAATATATGATACATTTTCCCATTCCGCACAGCTGGGGCAACACGGCTCAGTGCCCCCCCCCCCCCCCCCCCTGTGTGTGTGTTTGTGTGTGATGTAGGCACTCTATGTTGAAATAGCACCTAATAGAAATGCATTAAAAAGACTTCCGAGCTGCGGCAACCGTGCAGGCAAAGGAATAAAAACAGATAACCTATTAGGAAGATTGATGGCTATACTGAGCGGACAAGTCTATTCTCTGTCTGGCCAGTGTCAGGTTATGCACAGTAAGAAAAGCCAAGCCTATTCTCTCTCTTTCTCTCTCTAGATTTGTTGTCTTTATGTCTTTTTTTTCTTCTTTTCGCTGAGTCCTTGACTTGCAGTCTCAGTCGCTGTGGTCTAATTTTGTTTCAACCCCCTCCACCTCTAAATAACATTGATTCCTTGGCCTCACACAGGAAAGGCAGGCCACTCTTATTCCTCAGTCTGTTCTGTGATAGTCATTTCACAGCGCTGAAAGATAATTATACCGACTACACTAACAAGGTCAGGGCTGTATCAAATGGCACCTTACACAATGCACTACTTTTAGCGCACTACATCGGGAATAGGGTGCCATTTGGGACTATTCCCTACACAGTACACTACTTTTAGCGCACTACATTGGGAATAGGGTGCCATTTGGGACTATACCATACACAGTGCACTACTTTTAGCGCACTACATCGGGAATGAATAGGATGTGATTTGGGACGATTCCCTACATAGTGCACTACTTTTAGCGCACTACATCGGGAATAGGGTGCCATTTGGGACGTAGCCCAGAGGCCATCATCTTCTGATGTGTTAACAATGTGGAATGGAAGGTCACCCAAGTACCACCATTGCAGATTTTATTACCCTTGAGCTCTGAGCCACCGACGTGGGCCACTAGGCCACCATTTTGTGCCTCACATCACAGTCGCGAGTGATGGCCAGGTTAGATGGATGGTCAGGCCTGCAACTGGCAGTTGGTCTCGGCTCAGTGAGATTAGCATCGTAGCGGATGGCATCCATCATATGGCTAGCAGGCCAAGCCCCCCCCCCCCCCCCCACACACACACACCTGTGCTGTATATCTCCTTAGTTACAGGGGGATGGAGGCAAGGCAGTGGGATTGAATGGGGGAATGGGTTGGGGATTCAGAGGCAGGGACACGGCTTGTTTAGAATACAACAGGGATAAAAGGGTTGAGGGGGGGGGGGGTCAGCCAGAGTGGTAACACCACCGCAACACTGCCTAGACTTATTATAATCTGCCTGGCGGGGGAGTATCACATCACATCCCAGCCAGGGTTAATATAGCAGGGCTGCCTGTATGACGTTCCCTGTACTCTCCTCTCCTTTCCTTTTGATGTGGCCGTCATGAAAGAAAACTCCCCGTTCGCATGCCGTCTTTGGAGGAAAGTAATTACATTCAGACATACAAAGGCCTTTCTATAATACCCAAAATTCACCCAGGCCCCTACCTCCCTTTCTCTCTCTCCATCCCTCCTAACCCCTCCCTCTACTCTTCTACCCCTTCCTCAGTTGCCAGGTTTCTCCATATCTGCAGCTTCATGCTACTACAACGTGTCTGTCCATCAGGAATGCTGGCATGCTGCAATATGTAGCATACCCTTAACCTTCTCTCCTTCCATCATTTCACCATTCGTCCTCTCACCCTGCATCCCCCTGCCGCCCCATCCTCTCTCTCTCCATACAACCCTCTCTCTCTCTCTCTCTGACGTGGTCATGAAAGTACGGGCCGCAGTTCTAATCAGACTGATAATTAGAATAAATTAGGCCCACTGATTCAATTAACCTTTTTCAAATTTGTCTCCCTGCGATGTAGCCAGTTTTTACATCCTGTCGACATGGGCTCCCACAGTACAGGACATCAATCAGGCTGGGACGGGCCACTGGAGGGTACGGGAGGGATAGAGAGGGTACAGGACAGTTACAGTGTCCCTGCCCATATTTACAATGGGCAGGGACACTGGAGTGACAGAGGTAGATATGTAGGGGTGAAGTGACTAGGCATCAGGTTATTCTGTATGATAAACAGAGTAGCAGCAGAGTATATGATTATTGTATGTGAGTGGGTGTGTGTAGAGTCAGTATAAATGTATGTGCATATTACGTGTGTGAGCAAATGATGGAGTGAATGTTTGTGTGTGTGTGTGTGGAGTGTCAGTGTGTGTAAGTGTGTAGGGCCCTGTGAGTGTGCATAGAGACAGTGCAAAAATTTGACTCAGATAGTCCGTGTAGCCATTTTGTTAGTGATTTATTTAGCTATGGACTGCTACACATTTCCATTTCTCCAATGCGCCATTCCTATCTTTCCCTTTTCTATTTTTTCTCAGTAGTTTTCAGCTTGAGTCAGAAGTTCGAACCTCTCCCTCCCATCCTCCCTGAGTGACAAAGGTGATACCACTCCTCCTCAAGACAAGACAATGGCCAAGCTACTTTGCATTCACCTCTGACTTTGCATCCAAAGCTGACTCTCTCTCCTCTGTTCTCATCCTCCTAGATCTATCCGCTGCCTTCGACACCGTGAACCAACAGATCCTCCTCTCCACCCTCTCAGGGCTGGGTGTCTCAGGCTGCACACTCTTGAATTGCATCCTACCTGGCAGGTTGCTCCTACCAGGTGATGTGGAGAGGATCTGTGTCTGCACCACGTACTCTTACGACTGGTGTCCCCCAGGGCTCGGTTCTAGGCCATCTCCATTTCTCTTTATACACCAAGTCACTTGTCTCCATCGAATCCTCATACGGTCTCTCCTGTCATTGCTATGCGGATGACACTCAACTACTTTTCTCCTTCCCCCCCTTCTGACACTCAGGTTGGCGACACACATCTCTGCATGCCTGGCAGATATCTCAACTTGGATGTCGGCCCACCACCTAAAGCTCAATCTCGACAAGACAGAACTGCTCCTTCCCCCAGGGAAGGCCTGCCCGCTCAAAGACCTGCAAAGAACCTTGGCGTGACCCTGAACAACACCCTGTCATTCTCTGCAAACATCAAATCAGTGACCCGTTCCTGCAGGTTCATGCTCTACAACATCCGTAGAGTACGACCCTACGTCACACAGGAAGCGGTGCAGGTCCTAATCCAGGTACTTGTCCTCTCCCGTCTGGACTACTGCAACTGGCTGTTGGCTGGTCTCCCCGCTTGTGCCATCAAACCCCTGCAACTTATCCAGAACGCTGCAGCCCACCTGGTTTTCAACCTTCCAAAGTTCTCTCATGTCACCCCTCTCCTCCTCACACCTCACTCGTATAAAGTCATAGCTCGCATCCAATACAAGACCATGGTACTTACCTACGAAGCAGCAAGAGGAACTGCCCCTCCCTACCTCAGGCTATGCTCAAACCCTACACCCCAACCCGAGCACTCCATTCTGACACCTCATATCGCTTGTCCCTCCCACACCTACGGGAGGGCAGCTCCCACTCAGCCCAGTCCAAGCTGTTCTCTGTCTTGCTGCCCAATGGTGAAACCAGCTTCCCCCTGAAGCTAGGACAGCAGAGTCCCTGCCCATCTTTCGAAATCATCTGAAACCCTACCTCTTCAAACAGCATCTTAAATAATCCTCCTCCCCACCTAGCTATCTTAAGATGAATGCCCTAACTGTAAGTCGCTCTGGATAAGAGCTACTGCTAAAAGACAACATTTTTAATGTAAATGTCGTAAAGATGTCCGTAAACTTCCCCAGTTTATCATGTCCACTAAATGAATGAGGTTGTCCGGTCCCCAGTTCATGTCCAGGGCAATAATATCACAGAAAATATTTAGTAATTTAGCTTTGAGGAATGGTGAAGACCCCTCATCCTCCGAGGGCCGGCTGGAGCCATGCATCTTACCCACTCGGCGTGCCTAGAGATGATCCATTCTAATCGCATCAATTGCATATTACTTTAGGGCCTGTGATGCATCGCTCGCCAATCCATTACATATTTATCACACACGCGGAAGGGCACCTGTGTCGGTGGGTCGGGCCCCTACCCCCACCACCTGCTATGGAGTGACAGGGAGCTGATCAGTAAGATTGATTTGGTGGGGGCCGGAGGGGGTATGTGGATAAGAGGGTGGGGATGGGTGTGGGGGTGGGAGGCATAATTTGGGGTTTTATGTGTGTGTGCAGGGGCGTCTGCGTGTGTAGTTGTGGGCCTTTGGACAAAACACTATAGCGCTGCAGAGCAGAGCAGGGCGAAGGGCCTTCCTGTGGGATTGCACAGAGAACAGAGGCTTCTAATGGGCCTTATTGATCCACACACACAGCCCAGTGACTGATGACAAAGTAAAAGCCCCTCCTTCCAATCAACTGCCCCCCTCCATCCCATCCCTCCCCAGATCCCTCCCTCTATTCCATCTCTCCTTCCCCCCATCCCATCCCTCCCTTGCATTGCTCCCTCCATTCCTCCCTCCCTTCCCGGGTCCGTCCGAGAGAGAGGGGGTTGTCTAACGTCTTGCCTGCTGAACATTTTATCACAGGGCATTTCTGGTTGGTAGTAATGCTGTCTTGTCTGGGGCTCTAATGAGAAACAGGGTTGGATTCCAATATGTGAGCTGTTGTATATCACCACTGTGAATACATAAGCAGCTAGACAAGGCCAGGGCTGTATTTAACCAGAGATATGTGTCATTGGTTGTTCAGGTACCAAACCGAGGGTCCTGAAGCACACACAGACAGACACAGACAGACACACCCACACACAGAGACACAGACACAGCGTTATTCAGGGTCTCTGTGGGAGCTGTTAGCTATAAACACACAAGACAGGAACCTGTCTCTGAAGACATTAGTCCCCCAGTGAAGCATCACCATCACCACCATTGTGGTGGGTCTGATTTCCTACCATCATAAAACATTGACAGACATTTATGTCCAGCGCAACGAGTCCACTGTTGTCATTGCTTCTGTTGACATGACAACAGTGGGGGGTTCATAAGTGTGTGTTTGCAGGCTCCCCCTGGGATTGGTGACGGTGGACGGTAACATGGACTCATAACATGGTATCCATGGTGATGATGAGTCAGTGCCAGTTTTCCAAACACTCATAATTAAACAGAGAAGAAGCCACGTTTGAGTTGCAACAGACTAGAGAGTGAAAGGAGAGATTGCCTGTTATTGAGATGACGGTAAGGAAAACAGCTGACAAAAAGCCATTATGCTTGTTGGTGTTGTTGTATCAGGGCTCACTGTTATCAGATTAGGTAACAGTGGCAATTATAAAAGCCTCTCTCGCTGCTTCTCTCTCTCTCCCTCTTTCTCTTTCTGTCTCTCTCCGCTTTTTATTTCCAAATCAAATTAGTGGGGGGCAAAACACACTCCCCCGCTGTGACGCAAAACACACACGCACACACACGTTAACAAGAGAAGCAGAGAGGGGGGGGGGGTCTATTTTATACACTGTACGTACCCACAAAAACACCCCGGCACACACATTCTACAGCCCACGACTCACACACCCCATCTCTGTTCTCCAATCAGAGAAAGTGGATCCCTGGCATATGCCTCCTCACCCTGGGCAATCACAACATTAACTTCCTCAGTTTCATGTTAATGAGAGATCCTGTTCCTGCTTAATAGCTGGCTGTGCTTGACTCTCAGAGAAAATCAATTCTCAGTCATTTCCACATATCACGTCTACTACTGCTTTAGTCCCTTCAGCAGCAACAGGGACTGCCACAGAAACCCCATTATGGAGAACAGGATAAAGAGATACAGGGGGAAGAGATGGAGAGAGACAGAGAGACAGAGAGAGAGGAGATAGAGATGGAGAGATAGAGGGAGATAAAGAGAGAGAGGGGGGGGTGGAGAGAGGGAGAGAAAGAGGGGGAGAGAGAGAATGATGGAGGGAAAGAGGGATGCAGAGAGAGGGATAGGGATGAAGATACTGAGACATGGAAGGAGAGAGAGTTACAGAGAGAGAGGGGCAGAGAGAAAGAATGAGAGTGGGAGCATTTGTCAAGAAGAGAGACAGGGAGATGAGGGGATGGATGAAAGAATGGATGAGAGGATGGAGAAAGAGGAGGAGGAAGGAGACAAAAGGAACAACCAATCCCTATGCTGTCATGCTGATGGGGAGGGGGGGTCTGGAGGAGGAAGGGATAGAGGGATGGATTGATGAGAGGTTGGGCCTATGTAGGCCCCTAGGGATGAAGGAGAGGAGAGAAGAGGAGAGGAAGGCACGGACCGATTGATGGGGAAAGAGAGAGACATAAGCATAATGACACATAATAGGCCCCTAACACTTAACAACAAACAGCCACATCGCTTCTTCTGCCACATGCAGCGCAGCACGGCTCGCAGCATTAAAAAAGCATTTTTCTCAAGATGTCGGTACCGGTAAGCTGCATCACACACGTGGACAGGGAATCGTATCGTTCCTGGAGCACAGGGCTCAATGCAGGATAACACAGCAATAAGCAGTGTGTATTTATGTAATACTGGCCCAGCTAATATTCCCCATATACAGAAGCATGCACAATTGGGAAATTAGAACCATAATTGAGAAATGTGGAAAATCCATATTTCGAGGAAGAGGAGCATGAAATTCTAAATGAGTCATATGTTAGATGTTATTATTCACAGTGAAATGTAGCCATTACTATGGACTCACCTAATCCCTAGGAATACATGAATGTTGTCATCCGTGATCAGATATCATGAGGAAGCTGATGGAGAGGGAAAAGGGGCAAAGATTGGGAGAGATGGGAAGCCACAGAGACAAAGGAGCAGTAATACAGAGACCATACATATACTGACCCAGGATCAGGAGCAGTACGGAAGCAGGGAAGCTAGATGAGCAGGAGTAGATGTAGAGGCTTCCTCGGAGAAGAGTCAGTGTACTGTAGCTAGGTTACACAGTGCTTTGGAACAAGACAAGTGGAAATTGATAGACTGGAGCGATTCACCAATTGGACTGACAAGATCCTTTGTCCGGTTCAATGGCAACACTGCAGTGACCCAGATCAAGTGAAACCCTCCTATCTGCTAGTGCATGAATGGTAACCTTTGTAATGCCCAAGTGCTCAGACCCAGACTCATCACAGGGAGAAAAGAATGAGGGAGTTTCTGACATTTTTCAGAGTTTGGTAGTTTCTGAAAGACTGATAGTTACTACGGTGAAAAGGGGCGAAGACAGGCAATGACTCTACGATGATGACTCAACAGCATGCAACCACACAATGGTCATAGTCTTGGTTTCCCTGGCTGTGACACTCATAACGTCCAATCAAATCAGTGTCCTATTGGCTGAATTTGAATGTGAAGTGGATCTGCACTCCTTGTGGAAAGAGACATGTATCATTGTGTGTGTCTATCTGTGAAAGTGACAGAGAGTAAGGAAAATAGGGGAGAGAGAGAAAGAGAGAGAGAAAGAGAGAGAAAAATGAGAGAGAGAGAAGAAGAGGCAGAGAGGAAGAGAATAACAAAGACATGTCTAGGTAGAGAACATTAGATAGACTGACAGTGGGACCATATTTTCACACTCACAGCAGTGTGGGAGTCCGTAGGGTCCCCCTCCTCGCCCCTACATTGCCATCGACCCGGCCACTTCCTAGTTCACCTGCTAATGGAGAATGAAGCTGACTGGTTTAGCAACTCACTGTTAGCAAACCCCCCTCATGCTGCTATATTGGACCATACCAATATGTCTTAAAGGGTTGAGGGTATAGATGCAATAAATACCCAAAGCAGACATCACATGTCATACTGTCTATTGGTTATTGATGGTCATGAAACAGGATGCGGGAGTGATTATCATTATACTGTGGCCCCTATGGCACCTGGTCAAAAATAGTCCACTGTAGAGGAAATAGGGTGCCTTTTGCGACGAAGCCTGTGTGTCCACAGTATGATGGACGTCCTGTCAACAGTAGCCCACATTGCAGGGTTTTATTTACTTCTACATAATAACATAACACAGTGATGACACAATGCTATATGTCCCATGGCACATTTGTCTAACTTCTTGAGAATAACACTCATTTTACTGTATGAGGCTCTCTGTGTCCCACTACCCCCAATGAGTAATCCATGTTTACACTCAGTCTGTCTGGCCCACAGATATCATACAACACAATACAATAGAACACGCCAGCAGCGTCATCCCAGTGGGGCAATTAGCAAGACAGAGATTAGAGATATAGCCCAGTTCTTTTACAACAATATCACTGTGACGATGACTCAGTGCCCACCCAAATGGCACCCTATTCCCTATGCAGTGCACTACTTTTGACCAGAGCCCTGTGCACAACATAGGGAATAGGGTGCTGTTTGGGCGGCAGACAGAGTCATTCCAGTAGATGACGTTCCTTTCTCCTTAAAGCACTCAGACACAAATCAGCACGGCGTTGAGTTTGGTCACCACACCTCCACTCCAGACAGCAGAGCTAAATGACTTTGCAGTTGGCAGGGAAGGATGTCTCCTGCTCTGTACCCGGAACAACTCATTCACTCACACTCTCTCTCTCATTTCCGGGATGTCGGTCGAAGGGACACTCACTGCGGTGTTCCTTGAAACTAGGGCTCTGCACAGGCTGAAAGACTCAGCGGATGGATGGTCATTCAGTGGTGACTGCTGTTGCGTTTGTCACTCTTTGGCCAAACGGGTTTTGTAACCAGGTTATCTGCAATTGTTTCACTGTCACATAAAGAGTCCCTTCCCAGTCACAGATATCCCCTCATCAGCACTACTGATCATTTTCCAACATCGTCTCAGCAAGTTTATAGTGTGCTATTATACCTATGCATGTTCACAGTAGTATTTTTCCAGTCCTCTGCAGCCCTTATTTTGTGTGTGAGGGTTTAGGTCCGTTGGACACCCTGACTTGTGTCAGTGGGAATGAGACAGAGATGCAGACACAGTGCATCAGGGTAGGAGCGTGTCTGGCAGCCTATCTGTAAGGTAGCAGTGCATGATGAGATCTGGGTAAACATTGCCTTAAATAGAGAACACGCTGCACTGGTGACAGGAGACAGACCGACTGACAGGCATTCATCCATCCACTCTCCTACCTCTGTATGCTTTCCTATACAGAATACTGTGGTGTGTGTGTGCATATTTGTGTGTGCATATTTTTGTATGTGCATGTTCAGATGTATAGGTCTCTGTGTGTGTGTTAGCATGCGTTTTTGTGTAGATATGTGAGGCGATCAAAGAGTTAATACTCTTTGATACTGTAAAACTGTACTGGCTTGCCCCCTATTGGAGGACAGCATTCATACCAAATGAAGTGAAAATAAACATGAGTTCAATACATTTCTCACACAAACCATGTTTTCTGCAAATAAGCGTTTCCACAATGGATATTTCAAAAATGACTATTACCTTGCATTGTCCTAACACAGACTGTAACAGAAGAATCTCCAGTCTGAGACTGCTGTAGCACCCAGTCTATTGCAGATGAGAGGTTTGCAGTGAAGGAGACCATGCAGGGTGAAAGGCAGAACGCGTGTTCACCTTGGTTCATTCTCCTCTCAACGCCTGCAGCCTTCACTTCCTCCACGAGTCATTATGTATCAGTGTGAATTGAAATCATGTTTTGTTTCCCATTCCTTCTCTCGAAATCAAGTATAAAAGACTTCATTTCAGGAGACCTTGGATCTTTTCAATAGCTCCCAAATGTGCACACACACAAGCATGCTCATATAAGCGAGCATGTGTGTGTGAGTGTCTGCGTACACACACACAACACACACACACACAAACACACACACACACACACACACACACACACACACACAGCAGGAGGGATTTTGGTGCTACTCTGCACCTGTCTGTGCATAAAGACATTCCTTCTGGATGTGCAGTCTATTCATTGCATTTAGTGTGCCTACATACCTTTGTTGGGGAGAAAAGCATTGAATTACTACCTTTTCACTGCAATCCCTAAAGGAACTAGCGATAGCAAAGGAGAAGGAAAGAGGGCTGAAAGAAATGAATTATTCCCCTCCGCAAACCTCATGTACTGTATTCTCGCAAAATAATCATCTTCTTTCCAACAGTGCTATCTACTGGTAACATATCCAACTCCACTCACCTATGCAATAAGAAGACATCAAATGACGAAAAACATTTTTATTTAAACATATATCGAATGAAACATACAAAATGCACATGCATGAAAGACTACAAATATATAAAACTATTATTTGCATCCATGGCTGCAATGTAGGTTACAGCCATCAATATTTCAGACCAAAATGTAAACCCTCCAATTGGGCTAGCTGCTGTATTTACACAGCAGTCTTAGTAAGCATATATTACTGTATCATTAAATGCACAAATCAAAAGCAGTATAATAAACTAATTGAACAAATCTCATAGGTTTCAAATGAAAGGTAACTGGCATATACCATCATTTCAAAAGCAATCAGTATTGTGGTATCATTTTCTCTGTAGACTAATACACATTAAGTCATTGTCAAAATGTGGAACACAATCCCTGAAACTTAACATGGGTAATTTTCCTTATATGTTGAGAGTTGAATAGATCACAGCACCTTCCTGTATGTATGGACATGAACACCAGTTAAAAAGTTAAAAAACAAGGAGCACACTACATTTAGACAGATATTACAAATAGTAACTATATATATATATATGCAGTACCAGTCAAAAGTTGACACACCTACTCATTCAAGGGTTTCTTTACTTTTACTATTTTCTACATTGTAGAATATTAGTGAAGACATCAAATTAACACATATGGAATCATGAACTAACCAAAAAAGTCTTAAACAAATCAAAATATATTTTAGATTCTTCAAAGTTGCCCCCCTTTCCATTGATGACAGCTTTGCACACTATTGGCATTCTCTTAAACAGGTTCCCCAACGGTCTTGAAGGAGTTCCCACATATGCTGAGCACTTGATAGCTGCTTTTCCTTCACTCTGCAGTCCAACTCATCCCAAACCATCTCAATTGGGTTGAGATCAAGTGACTGTGGAGGCCAGGTCATCTGATGCAGCACTCCATCACTCTCCTTCTTGGTCAAATAGCCGTTACACAGACTGGAGGTGTGTTGGATCATTGTCCTGTTGAAAAATAAATGATAGTCCCACTAAGCCCAAACCAGATGGGATGGCATATTGCTGCAGAATGCTGTGGTAGCCATGCTGGTTAAGTGTGACTTGAATTATAAATAAATCACTGACAGTGTCACCAGCAAAGCACCCCTACACTGTCACACATCCATGCTTCACAATGGGAACCACACATGCAGAGATCATCTGTTGACCCACTCTGCGTCTCACAAAGTAATGGAGGTTGGAACCAAAAATCTCAACTTTAGATTCATCAGACCAAAGGACAGATTTCCACTGGTCTAATGTCGCTTGCTCATGTTTCTTGGCCAAAGCAAGTCTCTTCTTATTGGTGTCCTTTAGTAGTGGTTTCTTTGCAGCAATTAGACCACAAAGGCCTGATTCACACAGTCTTCTCTGAACAGTTGATGTTGAGATGTCTGTTGCTTGAACTCTGGGAAGCTTTTATTTGGGCTGTGGCTGGTAACTAATGAACTGATCCTCTGCAGCAGAGGTAACTCTGGGTCTTCCTTTCTGTGGCGGTCCTCATGAGAGACAGTTTCATCATAGAGCATGAAGGTTTGTGACTGCACTTGAAGAAACTTTCAAAGTTCTTGAAATGTTCCGCATTGACTGACCTTCATGTCTTAAAGAGATGGACTGTCATTTCTCTTTGCTTATTTGAGTTGCTCTTGCCATAATATGGATTTGGTATTTTACCAAATATGACTATACCACCCCATACCTTGTCACAACACAACTGATTGGCTCAAACACATTTAGAAGGAAAGAAATTATACAAATGAACTTTTAACCTGGCTCAAACATGAATTGAAATGCATTCCAGGTGACTACCTCATGAAGTTGGTTGAGAGAATGCAAAGAGTGTGCAAAGCTGTCATCAAGGCAAAGGGTGGTTACTTTGAAGAATATCAAATGTATTTAGATTTGTTTAACACTTTTTTGGTTACTACATGATTCCATGTGTAATTTCATAATTTTGCAGTCTTCACTATTAATCTACAATGTAAAAAATACTAACAATAAAAACCCTTGACTGGTACTGTATATAAATAACCAAACAATCATTTTAATAAAGTGCTATTCTTACCTTATTTGACCTTGCTGTGACTCTGTTCGTATCTGAAAAAAAGATAATCATATAGTTACGCTTCATCTACACAAGTTACATTCTTTGATCGCCTCACATTCAAAAACCATTCTGTTTTTCCACACACACACACTACTCACCACCAAGCCTGGGTTCACCCAAAGCAAATTCAGAGTAATGAACTTCCTCATTCTCATCTTCCCCTGTTTGACCCTTCTGGCTCTCTGGTAGTAAAACAAAAAGAAGCCAAAATGTTAACACAGTTGTGATGTTTCTGTAACTTCTGATATTTTGATTGAATGGACAACATGTTAGTTCATGCTGCAAGAGCTCTGATAGGTTGGACGACGGCCTCCGGAAGTCGTCATAATTACTGTGTAGGTCTATGGAAGGGGGTAAGAACCATGAGCCTCCTAGGTTTTGTATTGAAGTCAATGTAAGATAACTGTACTCCGGCTACATGGTGTGACCCTACAGAGTACTGTTGAGGCTACTGTAGACTATTGCAAAACAGTGTGTTTAAATCAGTTATTGGTGATAATAATATTTTTGGGTATAATTTTATCCAAAAAGGATAACTTTAATGTTTTACTATAAACAATAGTGGACGGTCCACCCCTTCCTCCTCTGAGGAATCTCCACTGCCATATCTATATTGTACATCACATTAGACCCAAAGTGAAGAAGTGCATACCTTGGTCTCTTCGTGGATCTGTGGCGTTATCGTAGACTGGGTCATTCTTCTGGGTCAGCGGTAGGTTCGTCACAGCTTTGAAAATAGCGATCATAGCAAAAATGTTCACACAATTGTTGACATAGGCCTAAATTGAAGATGTAGCAATCCAACAAGTTTGATCAGCAATAGTGGTCATTATCAGTGTATTTTACCTGTCTTCTTCCTCTTCAGGTAGAACACCAGAGCACCAACCAGGACCCCAGTAACAACCATAGCAATGCAGCCCACAATGACCACAGTCCGCAGACAGTCATCTGTGGTAAGCAAAAAGACACAAACAAAGAGTATGAGAGAGAACATGCTGGGATATGAGATACCTGAGTACTTACTACACAGCTTACTCCATTTGCTAAGTGTAACAAGTGCGCTGAGAGTCGGGAAGCAAGTACAGGGAGTGAGTGTTTTAATAAATAAACACAAAAAACACGAAACACAAAACAACGCACCGACATGAAACTGAGTCAATAACACCTGAGGAAAGAACCAAGGGGAGTGACAGATATAGGGAAGATAGTCAAGGAGGTGATGGAGTCCAGGTGAGTGTCATGAGGCGCTGGTGCACTTGACGATGGTGACAGTATCAGCAGTCTGATGACCTAGAGGCCGGAGAGGGAGTATACGTGACAGTAACCCCTCCCCGACAAAGGTGATGAACCCGGGGTTCAGGAGCGAACCGGTCATGCCGTCTGAAGTGTGGGAACCTGTTACGCCGGTTGGTGCGCGGGAACCTGTCACGCCGGCAGGTGCGCGGGAACCTGTCACGCCGGCTGGTGCTCGGGAACCTGTCACGCCGGTTGGTGCGCGAGAGCCTGGCGATCCGGTGGAGGCATGAGAGCCCGACGAGCCGGCGGAGGCATGAGAGCCCGACGAGCCGGCGGAGTCATGAGAGCCCGACGAGCCGGCGGAGGCATGAGAGCCCAACGAGCCGGCGGAGTCATGAGAGCCCGACGAGCCGGCGGAGGCATGAGAGCCCGACGAGCCAGCGGAGTCATGAGAGCCCGACGAGCCGGCGGAGGCATGAGAGCCCAACGAGCCGGCGGAGGCATGAGAGCCCGACGAGCCGGCGGAGGCATGAGAGCCCGACGAGCCGGCGGAGTCATGAGAGCCCGACGAGCCGGCGGAGGCATGAGAGCCTGTAGCGGCTCCCGGACCCGGCATAATTTACATTGACACAATTTTTTAAATTTTATATATGCTTTCCTTAGGTGAGGTGTTATTCTGTAACGAGTGCGCTGAGAGACGGGAAGCAATTACAGGGAGGAAGTGTTTTAATAAATAAACAAAACAATAAACACAAAACCCAAACACCACACCGACATGAAACAGTAAATAACACCTGAGGAAAGAACCAAGGGGTGTGACAGATATAAGGAAGATAATCAAGGAGGTGATGGAGTCCAGGTGAGTGTCATGAGACGCAGGTGCGCTTGACGATGGTGACAGGTGTGCGGGATAATCAGCAGCCTGATGATCTAGAGGCCGGAGAGGGAGTATACGTGAAACTAAGACTCTAAATTCATCACAGTTTACATTGCCCAAGGGCAATACAGAGACATTGATTTGGTTACTTGTATGATGGACTGTCTGTTGTTTGTGATGATGTCATCTTACTGAATCTTTAGTAGATTCCAATCATTCAGATGGAGTGATCTAATGTAATCTACAGACATGTGTTACCTTTCATAGACAATGTTGATGGAATGAACTCTGATCTTCCAGCAGAAATCACTGAAACTGAGGGGAATGCTTGCACTGAGCATGCCCCCTGTGAACAGCATAGAATGCAAGTGCAGCAAAACAAGTTGTTACCTGTCATTGACGACATTGTTGTCTGTGTGGGGAGTGTGAGGGTCAGGGAGGCTGTCGCTCTGAGCATGCCCTCTGTGAACACAGCACACTGCCAGTGCAGCTGGTCGCTACGGAGGCTGGGCAGGGTCACACTGAGCGATCTGTTAGGGTGACTCTTTGTCAGGACGTCCTGTTTAACCAGCAGCCACCTGCTCCCCTCCATCCTCATCCAGACCAGGGTCACAGGGTCGGTGCTCACCTCCGACACCTCACACCTCACCACCACGGGCTGGCCACCAGGGGGCCCTCCAGATTCAGATACTAAGATAAATAACAGAAAAAAGTACTGTACTGTACTTTGACTGAAAGAGCAGTAACTGTAACAATGTACAGAACAGCTGATTAAATTAAATTATTAAATGAAAAATGTATGGTTGTCATAGTAACCAACAGCCTAAGTGAACAGAGTGTCTGCTCTCTCATTGTTAAAAGACAAAAGCAAAGTTACCTCGAATGGTTGTGATTTTAACCCAGCTGAACCTTTGTTGTTCAAAGAAACATGTGAAAACTCCACTATCCTCAAATGTCACCGGTGAGACATGCAGTGGGAAATCATATCCGTTGAATGAGGGAGATGAGAATCGGTCACTTCTGACTTTGTCCGATGAAGTCAGAGTAACAGATGTTGTTGATCTGCTCATGATCCATTCGGCTCTGCTGTATGGGGAACCTGGGGAACTATACCTGCAGATCAACTTCACCTCACTGCTGTTGCTGCTCTCTCGAAACAGATGTATCAATGGGTTACTAAATGTGCCTGGAAAAAAGAAACATTAAAAGGAAAATGCTGATGATATTGTTTGCCTGTATAGTATCACTCTTTTCTTTGTATTATTGAGGACCATCTTCCTGAATATTTAACATTTGGTCAAGTCATGTATTAATATATTACATTCATGTTAATAAATCTTACCTGTTTGCACATTCAGTGTAGTATAAACTGTAGACAACAATTCTCCATTCAGTCTGAAATTGCAGTTAGATCTCCCCTGGTAATTCTGATCGACAGTGTGGATGATCATATGGGCCGTTTTGTTGTAGAACAGCGTGGTGTTAGATGTGGAATCTCCATGTCTTTCCCATTGCAGTGTGGCCCCATCTGGTATGTGGGACACCTCGCAACGCACACTCACATCAGAACCCAGATACACTTTATTACCATTATAGTTTGGTGTCACTGCAAAAAGGAGATATATATTACTTTACTTCAATTTGTTAAAAGAAGAGAAAACGAGGGGAAATGTGGAAATCAGTGGTTTACATTTTTACAAATCTAAAATTCTTGAAAATAAATAATGAAATGATAACAACAGCAAAAGTTTGTCTCATTATGATATTGACGAGGCGATATACATTGATATTTAAAATGATTCAAATTATACACATTGAGAAACTGAAAATGATCAATATACCTTTAACCACAAAACTAAACACCTCAAATCTCGCCAGAACTGCTGAAGCTGGTTTGGTTTGCATGAGCACAAACTCTCCAGCATTTTCATATTTTGTTTGCATAGACAGGTCATATCCTGTTTCTTGTGAGAAAGGAGCCTGTGTGTTCCATGAAGGATTTCTACTCATGGAGGAAGTGATTTGGGCTACTGAAGTGTTTGAGTGTCTGCCGTCATGTGAGGTCCACATCCATCGGTGCGCTGTCCCTTTCGGAACTGCAGGGGAAACTTGGAGAGTGACTCTGTTATTGGTCTCGGCAAGGAAAAATATCTTCTTTGACAATTCTGTGGAGGGAAGATATTCAAATGGGATAAAAATCTGCAAAATATCTTTATATTAATATTATTCACTGTTCAAATCACACATTTTCTCTCGCTCTCTTTCTCAGATGACTCCTCAATAGCTTCATCGTACTTGTATTTCATGCTTTAAAGGGGCAATCTGCTGATAGAACAACAACAAAGCAGTTAACCTGCTACTGATTTGGGAAACAGCTGAGGGTGGGCCTGGAGATATTTGTAAAAATATTTATATTGTTTACAACTTATATTTGGGATACAGATGGGGTACAACAGTTGAACTAAGCTCATTATGCAGTTCAAATCTTCAAGAATCAATGGATGTATATCAGGGATGGGCAACTTGGTGGGTGGTGGGGGCCACTAAAACTGAACTCATCATGAGGGGAGGGAAATGCCTTGCAGGTCTGCATAACCACATATGCATAATCCCCCCCACCACCACATAGTGAGAGAAACATTTCAGCAGAACCCATCTTGACAGCGGAGAGAAAAAACATATTTTGGAGTAAATTTTCTACAATTTTACAAGTTGATTTTGTTTGACTCATTTCCTGCAATTCTACACATTTTGCCATAAGGTGAGGAGAAATGTGTGCAGTTTTTAATATGATATCTGAGTGAGACTGACTAACAAAATCAATGTGTTCCCCCCCGGATGGTAATTCGACCATGATTACTAAATTTAGAAAGCTAGCAGCAAGACTAACTTACCAATAAAAAAATGTTCAGCTGACATGGACTAATTGACTGACAATCAGTGACTGCATCATAGAAAAACTGCTGATGCACAAACATATTTAAAAATGTCACATTGTATATTATCCTATTCTAACTTGCAACAGTAGGTTGAGACCCCGACTGAGAAAAAAACTTCTTTTTTAAATGTACTTCTTCTTTTGACCCGAGGGCCTTCAAAAGGGGCGGGCCTCCAGTTTCCCATCCTGGGTGTTCACAGCTGCAGGAAGTAGGAGTGCTGAGGCTGCTGTAGCACCCCCTGAAATCTCTGATTGAAAATATCCTTAAAAATTCACACAAAAATGCAACCCCCTTGACAAAACATTCTCAGCCCCTCCCCCATCCTCCATTGCTGAAAAAAATGTACTGCATTCCCCCCCCCAAACTACTTCCCGTGGCTATGCTGGTGTATATCATTCATTTAAAGGTATCCAAATGGATGTAGCAATTACAGTTTACCTCTTTAAATGGTGACTCTTTTATGTCAAATAATTCAACCAGAAACACGTTACTCACGTTCAGCTGAGAGTCCCTGACCGGATCTAGATATCCACAGCAGAATCCACAATAACGTTACACCCATAGAGCCACTGTACTGCCCCATGTTGCTGTATGTTACTGTTCTGTTCCCGTATCTACTCAGTAGCCAACTCATATCATTACTGACGTCTCTGATAAATATGTTCAGGAAATGACTGAAGAAAAGAAGAAGTTCAAAAACTACAGATGTGATGCAATTTAAAATGAGTGCAAATCTGAGGATATACGTAGTACTTGATAAAATCTCACTTTACTTGTATCAGCCATATACTGAATGTAGCAAGCAGGGATTACGGAGCAGGATTAAAGGTTAAATGATCAATGCCACACCACCACCATCATCATTTATTTTACATTTATATAACTAAGCAAGTCAGTTAATAAGAAGAAATTCTTATTTTCAATGACGGCCTTGGAACCGGTGGTTAACTGCCTTGTTCAGGGGCAGAACAACAGATTTTTACCTTGTCAGTTGGGGGATTCGATCTAGCAACCTTTTGGTTACTAGTCCAACGCTCTAACCACTAGGCTACCTGCCGATAATAGGCATCAATGGGATCAAAACAATAGTCAAACATGTCACAGTTTAGTAACATGTAGCAGAATATAATGTAAATGCTGTGCAGTTTAAATAATAGAAGTAGTGTTATAACAAGGATGTTACACATTTTATAATTCATATGGAAACAAGACATTTTCCTCTTGAAGCAAACAGTGAATATTTTGAAATTCCAAAGACCATGATGTCCAAATGCAACCAAAGGCTTTCAAAACCAAAAGCCCTAACTTGCTACATTATAGCCAGTCTCTTATAACAGTCCATTCAAAGTTCAAAGCTTTCCTAATACAGGACAATCAGATGGTGAAATAAGCTGAGACACTGTTGACAAACTAGTATTAACATCCCCATTTATTGTGTACAAACATTACAGACTGAGGATGAATGGAAATGTACATTTCTAGGATGAACTAAATAATATACACTGAGTGTAAAAACATTACTATTTTGTCTTGACCATTCACCCTCTGAATGCCACACATACACAATCCATGTCTCAATCGTCTCAAGAATCCTTCTTTAACCTGTCTCCTCCCCTTTATCTACACTGATCGTAGTGGATTTAACAAGTGACATCAATAAGGGATCATAGCTTTCACCTGGATTCACCTGGTCAGACTATGTCATGGAAAGAGCAGGTGTTCCTAATGTTTTGTACACTCAGTGTGAATTATTTAGGTCTTTTGGAAAGATGCTTACAGTATCATAACATGGTCATGTTTTCAATATTAGTCATTGAGGGGAAGGTTGTTGGTGGTTAACACATTATTTTAACACCAGTGAAGTTTCTATTGCCAGACCTTTTGACAGAACACAGTGTGTCATGTGGTAATTCAGTGTGAAAGACGTCACTGGTTGGTACAGACATGGGTGGGAAAGCTATATTTCAACACAGCCACAGGCCATAGGCTAGCAACAAGGCTATACACTAGTCTCCTCCAGTTGAGCAGGTTCCTCCTTTTGTCTCTGTGTCTGGGTGCCTGGATGGAAGACACAACAACACATCAACCAGAATGTTTCGTCATAATGTTAATTTAAGTTGTAGTTCACTACAAAATCAAAGTTGGTCATATGTTTGGAGACTTTAAAAGCTCTCTAATGCAGAGAAGGATCCACGTCCCATGAGAAAGGCTAGCTTTGCCTCGGTCCAAAACGAAAGAGAAAGGTAGGTACTGTCTAAGGCAGAGAAGGATCCACGTCCCATGAGAAAGGCTAGCTCTGCCTCGGTCCAAAACGAAAGAGAAAGGTAGGTACTGTCTAAGGCAGACATTTTAGAGGATTCCTCAATGTCCCGTTCCTTTGGGATCGGGTTGGATATATTTTTTTATGGAGAGTCTACCCAAGAGGGAGTGTCTCCTTACCGTTTGGTCTTCGACAGTAGAACCCGAGAAGTCCCAGAATTCCTAGGGTGGCAGCCATTGTAATCACCCCTCTGACCACTGTCTCGGTGCCCATCCCTGTGAAACAGAGACTTCTGTTAGATTATATTAAACATGGCAACCTCTCCAGCATGGTAACCTATTTATTTTGTTACACTAGGCCTATGCCAGGGGAGAACAGAGGTCCAGTGAGGAAAAATGTGTTTGGTTTGAGATAGGTTGGAACAGATTAGATCAATTTGAAGAGAGTCTATCATAACTAGTTGTTACCTGTCATTGAAGACATTGTTGTCTGTGTGGGGAGTGTGAGGGTCAGGGAGGCTGTCGCTCTGAGCATGCCCTCTGTGAACACAGCACACTGCCAGTGCAGCTGGTCGCTACGGAGGCTGGGCAGGGTCACACTGAGCGTCCTGTTAGGGTGACTCTTTGTCAGGACGTCCTGTTTAACCAGCAGCCACCTGCTCCCCTCCATCCTCATCCAGACCAGGGTCACAGGGTCGGTGCTCACCTCCGACACCTCACACCTCACCACCACGGGCTGGCCACCAGGGGGCCCTCCAGATTCAGATACTAAGATAAATAACAGAAAAAAGTACTGTACTGTACTTTGACTGAAAGAGCAGTAACTGTAACAATGTACTGAACAGCTGATTAAATTAAATTATTAAATGAAAAATGTATGGTTGTCATAGTAACCAACAGCCTACGTGAACAGAGTTTCTGCTCTCTCATTGTTAAAAGACAAAAGCAAAGTTACCTCGAATGGTTGTGATTTTAACCAAGCTGAACCTTTGTTGTTCAAAGAAACATGTGAAAACTCCACTATCCTCAAATGTCACCGGTGAGACATGCAGTGGGAAATCATATCTGTTGAATGAGGGAGATGAGAATCGGTCACTTCTGACTTTGTCCGATGAAGTCAGAGTAACAGATGTTGTTGATCTGCTCATGATCCATTCGGCTCTCCTGTATGAGGAACTTGGGGAACTTGACCTGCAGATCAACTTCACCTCACTGCTGTTGCTGCTCTCTCGAAACAGATGTATCAATGGTTTACTAAATGTGTCTGGAAAAAAGAAACGTTAAAAGGAAAATGCTGATGATATTGTTTGCCTGTATAGTGCAGTTGTATCACTCTTTTCTTTGTATTATTGAGGACCATCTTCCTGAATATTTAACATTTGGTCAAGTCATGTATTAATATATTACATTCATGTTAATAAATCTTACCTGTTTGTACATTCAGTGTAGTATAAACTGTAAACAACAATTCTCCATTCAGTCTGAAACTGCAGTTAGATCTCCCCTGGTAATTCTGATCGACAGTGTGGATGATCATATGGGCCGTTTTGTTGTAGAACAGCGTGGTGTTAGATGTGGAATCTCCATGTCTTTCCCATTGCAGTGTGGCCCCATCTGGTATGTGGGACACCTCGCAACGCACACTCACATCAGAACCCAGATACACTTTATTACCATTATAGTTTGGTGTCACTGCAAAAAGGAGATATATATTACTTTACTTCAATTTGTTAAAAGAAGAGAAAACGAGGGGAAATGTGGAAATCAGTGGTTTACATTTTTACAAATCTAAAATTCTTGAAAATAAATAATGAAATGATAACAACAGCAAAAGTTTGTCTCATTATGATATTGACGAGGCGATATACATTGATATTTAAAATGATTCAAATTATACACATTGAGAAACTGAAAATGATCAAATATACCTTTAACCACAAAACTAAACACCTCAAATCTCGCCAGAACTGCTGAAGCTGGTTTGGTTTGCATGAGCACAAACTCTCCAGCATTTTCATATTTTGTTTGCATAGACAGGTCATATCCTGTTTCTTGTGAGAAAGGAGCCTGTGTGTTCCATGAAGGATTTCTACTCATGGAGGAAGTGATTTGGGCTACTGAAGTGTTTGAGTGTCTGCCGTCATGTGAGGTCCACATCCATCGGTGCGCTGTCCCTTTCGGAACTGCAGGGGAAACTTGGAGAGTGACTCTGTTATTGGTCTCGGCAAGGAAAAATATCTTCTTTGACAATTCTGTGGAGGGAAGATATTCAAATGGGATAAAAATCTGCAAAATATCTTTATATTAATATTATTCACTGTTCAAATCACACATTTTCTCTCGCTCTCTTTCTCAGATGACTCCTCAATAGCTTCATCGTACTTGTATTTCATGCTTTAAAGGGGCAATCTGCTGATAGAACAACAACAAAGCAGTTAACCTGCTACTGATTTGGGAAACAGCTGAGGGGTGGGCCTGGAGATATTTGTAAAAATGTTTGTAATATTTATATTGTTTACAACTTATATTTGGGATACAGATGGGGTACAACAGTTGAACTAAGCTCATTATGCAGTTCAAATCTTCAAGAATCAATGGATGTATATCAGGGATGGGCAACTTGGTGGGTGGTGGGGGCCACTAAAACTGAACTCATCATGAGGGGAGGGAAATGCCTTGCAGGTCTGCATAACCACATATGCATAATCCCCCCCACCACCACATAGTGAGAGAAACATTTCAGCAGAACCCATCTTGACAGCGGAGAGAAAAAACATATTTTGGAGTAAATTTTCTACAATTTTACAAGTTGATTTTGTTTGACTCATTTCCTGCAATTCTACACATTTTGCCATAAGGTGAGGAGAAATGTGTGCAGTTTTTAATATGATATCTGAGTGAGACTGACTAACAAAATCAATGTGTTCCCCCCGGATGGTAATTCGACCATGATTACTAAATTTAGAAAGCTAGCAGCAAGACTAACTTACCAATAAAAAAATGTTCAGCTGACATGGACTAATTGACTGACAATCAGTGACTGCATCATAGAAAAACTGCTGATGCACAAACATATTTAAAAATGTCACATTGTATATTATCCTATTCTAACTTGCAACAGTAGGTTGAGACCCCGACTGAGAAAAAAACTTCTTTTTTAAATGTACTTCTTCTTTTGACCCGAGGGCCTTCAAAAGGGGCGGGCCTCCAGTTTCCCATCCTGGGTGTTCACAGCTGCAGGAAGTAGGAGTGCTGAGGCTGCTGTAGCACCCCCTGAAATCTCTGATTGAAAATATCCTTAAAAATTCACACAAAAATGCAACCCCCTTGACAAAACATTCTCAGCCCCTCCCCCATCCTCCATTGCTGAAAAAAATGTACTGCATTCCCCCCCCCAAACTACTTCCCGTGGCTATGCTGGTGTATATCATTCATTTAAAGGTATCCAAATGGATGTAGCAATTACAGTTTACCTCTTTAAATGGTGACTCTTTTATGTCAAATAATTCAACCAGAAACACGTTACTCACGTTCAGCTGAGAGTCCCTGACCGGATCTAGATATCCACAGCAGAATCCACAATAACGTTACACCCATAGAGCCACTGTACTGCCCCATGTTGCTGTATGTTACTGTTCTGTTCCCGTATCTACTCAGTAGCCAACTCATATCATTACTGACGTCTCTGATAAATATGTTCAGGAAATGACTGAAGAAAAGAAGAAGTTCAAAAACTACAGATGTGATGCAATTTAAAATGAGTGCAAATCTGAGGATATACGTAGTACTTGATAAAATCTCACTTTACTTGTATCAGCCATATACTGAATGTAGCAAGCAGGGATTACGGAGCAGGATTAAAGGTTAAATGATCAATGCCACACCACCACCATCATCATTTATTTTACATTTATATAACTAAGCAAGTCAGTTAATAAGAAGAAATTCTTATTTTCAATGACGGCCTTGGAACCGGTGGTTAACTGCCTTGTTCAGGGGCAGAACAACAGATTTTTACCTTGTCAGTTGGGGGATTCGATCTAGCAACCTTTTGGTTACTAGTCCAACGCTCTAACCACTAGGCTACCTGCCGATAATAGGCATCAATGGGATCAAAACAATAGTCAAACATGTCACAGTTTAGTAACATGTAGCAGAATATAATGTAAATGCTGTGCAGTTTAAATAATAGAAGTAGTGTTATAACAAGGATGTTACACATTTTATAATTCATATGGAAACAAGACATTTTCCTCTTGAAGCAAACAGTGAATATTTTGAAATTCCAAAGACCATGATGTCCAAATGCAACCAAAGGCTTTCAAAACCAAAAGCCTAACTTGCTACATTATAGCCAGTCTCTTATAACAGTCCATTCAAAGTTCAAAGCTTTCCTAATACAGGACAATCAGATGGTGAAATAAGCTGAGACACTGTTGACAAACTAGTATTAACATCCCCATTTATTGTGTACAAACATTACAGACTGAGGATGAATGGAAATGTACATTTCTAGGATGAACTAAATAATATACACTGAGTGTAAAAACATTACTATTTTGTCTTGACCATTCACCCTCTGAATGCCACACATACACAATCCATGTCTCAATCGTCTCAAGAATCCTTCTTTAACCTGTCTCCTCCCCTTTATCTACACTGATCGTAGTGGATTTAACAAGTGACATCAATAAGGGATCATAGCTTTCACCTGGATTCACCTGGTCAGACTATGTCATGGAAAGAGCAGGTGTTCCTAATGTTTTGTACACTCAGTGTGAATTATTTAGGTCTTTTGGAAAGATGCTTACAGTATCATAACATGGTCATGTTTTCAATATTAGTCATTGAGGGAAGGTTGTTGGTGGTTAACACATTATTTTAACACCAGTGAAGTTTCTATTGCCAGACCTTTTGACAGAACACAGTGTGTCATGTGGTAATTCAGTGTGAAAGACGTCACTGGTTGGTACAGACATGGGTGGGAAAGCTATATTTCAACACAGCCACAGGCCATAGGCTAGCAACAAGGCTATACACTAGTCTCCTCCAGTTGAGCAGGTTCCTCCTTTTGTCTCTGTGTCTGGGTGCCTGGATGGAAGACACAACAACACATCAACCAGAATGTTTCGTCATAATGTTAATTTAAGTTGTAGTTCACTACAAAATCAAAGTTGGTCATATGTTTGGAGACTTTAAAAGCTCTCTAATGCAGAGAAGGATCCACGTCCCATGAGAAAGGCTAGCTTTGCCTCGGTCCAAAACGAAAGAGAAAGGTAGGTACTGTCTAAGGCAGAGAAGGATCCACGTCCCATGAGAAAGGCTAGCTCTGCCTCGGTCCAAAACGAAAGAGAAAGGTAGGTACTGTCTAAGGCAGACATTTTAGAGGATTCCTCAATGTCCCGTTCCTTTGGGATCGGGTTGGATATATTTTTTTATGGAGAGTCTACCCAAGAGGGAGTGTCTCCTTACCGTTTGGTCTTCGACAGTAGAACCCGAGAAGTCCCAGAATTCCTAGGGTGGCAGCCATTGTAATCACCCCTCTGACCACTGTCTCGGTGCCCATCCCTGTGAAACAGAGACTTCTGTTAGATTATATTAAACATGGCAACCTCTCCAGCATGGTAACCTATTTATTTTGTTACACTAGGCCTATGCCAGGGGAGAACAGAGGTCCAGTGAGGAAAAATGTGTTTGGTTTGAGATAGGTTGGAACAGATTAGATCAATTTGAAGAGAGTCTATCATAACAAGTTGTTACCTGTCGTTGAAGACATTTTTGTCTGTGTGGGGAGTGTGAGGGTCAGGGAGGCTGTTACTCTGAGCATGCCCTCTGTGAACACAGCACACTGCCAGTGCAGCTGGTCCCTACGGAGGCTGGGCAGGGTCACACTGAGCGTCCTGTTGGGGTGACTTTCTGTCAGGATGTCCTGTTTGACCAGCAGCCCCCTGCTCCCTTCCATCCTCAGCCAGGCTAGGGTCACAGGGTCGGTGCTCACCTGCGACACCTCACATCTCAGGGCCACCGGATGATTCTTGGGGAATCCACTAGGTGGAACTGCAGAGACTGAAATGGAAATCTGGAGATCATTGGGGATCTGTCATCTGTTCTCTCAAAGATTAGTAAAATAGATTATTCTGAAAAATGCACCGTGGATATTTAAAATGATAATGCTCACCCTTTAGGGTTACCACATTAATAGAGGCAACTAGGAGGTTTTCAAAATAGCAGTTGAACCTTCCAGAATCTTCAAACTTCACCGGTGAGAAGTAGAGAGGGAAGTAGTATCCATTAAAGTCCCCGCATGAAAATCTCTCATTAAACGTGTCATTGGATTCGTATATTGTAGTTGTCACAAGGTGAACCTCTTTAGCTGTAGATAATGGGGTCCAGGACCATGATGCATAGATGTACCCATCTGATGTCTTACAAAACAGTGTCACCGGAGAGCTGTTGGAGCTCTCTCTGTACATTGTGAGAGTGGCATCAGACGAAACTGTGGAGAAAACCATAGCGTTGTTCAGTCAGAGGGGAAAGTTGAATTTAATTTAAATCCAAAGTCTAAATGGCATTACGGGTCCATTTTATTGTAAATGTATCACGTGATCACCATTTATCCATTTAAAATGAGACCAATATTATTGATTGTCAATGACTACTGATCAAGAGGACAACATTCACATAAAGGTTTTGATATTTCAGTTAGATAAGAACGCATTTTGTACCTTCCTCAATTCTGACAGCATTAGAGACATTATATAACAGTGTTCCATTCTGTCTAAAAGTGCAGAAGTATGCCCCCTGACTGTCCGGATGAACACTGCGGATGACCATGTGGACAGTGTTATTGTAGAACAGCGTGGTGTTAGAAGTGGAATCTCCATCTCTTTCCCACTGTAGTGTGGCCCCATCTGGTAGGCTGGACACCTCGCAACTAACACTCACATCAGAACCCAGACGAAATGAAGGCCAAAAGGAAGGTGTAACTGAAAAAACATGGAATTTTAAAATGGTTACAATGTAAACTTACTGTCCAAACTAAAACAATAATGTGAATGAAATTAATTCTGGAAGCTGGCTTTCGAAACAATTTATTCATTGGAAGGTATTTGTCATTATGGAAGATTCACGATGGCGTGTCTGTACAAAACAGACACAGAATCTACTTACTTTTTGTGGCGAAGATCTCAATCTTAACCAATGGGACATTTGCTCTTACCAACAAAAACACCCCTGCACATTCAAACTTCGGCTTCACTGTTACGTCAAAGTCTTTGCTGCAAGAAAAGTACTCTGTAAAAGGTGGACTAACCACTAGCCTAGAGGATATTGCTCTGGCTATTTGAATCTCTGAGTATCTCCCATCATGTGAGGTCCACTCCCAGCTGAACTCTGACCAGTGAGGTTGAGCCAGGTCTGACACAGACAGATGCACACTCTCTGTCTGACCAGAGATCAAGAAAATGCTCCTCTTCATCACTGTGTGTGGACAATGACACACAGATCTGGTCAAATGACAGTATTAATTCACCCCGTAACAGTTTCAAAATGCACCGATTATTTATTGTGAATCTGGTTTAAAGCCCCTTATTTTGTCTTAAAAATCAAGGACAACCGATTGAAATGAGAGAATAGGTTTTCAAAGTCTAATCGGTATACCAGTTTCCCTCTGATAGTCATAGAAACATGTCCATACTGTACATGTAATCCTTTAATATACATTTAAATTGCTTGTCCCAGATATTTGGGTTTTGAATGAAATATTCTGCTTGTAGAGTTTTAAACAAGATGTTCAGAGCAACAAAATAATGATGATGAAATACATACAGTAAGAACTGAACTCACCCTCAGCAGAATTCCCTGATATGCGTAACAGGATCCACCACTGAATAACCATAATGTGGTCCATACCCTGACCTGACATTTAACTCCAGTTCCACCAATATCTGAGAAACAACTCCAGACAAAGAGTAGGAGCATAGCACATTCTTACATTGAAACAGCAGCTTGCACAATTTCCGCTGTCTTGTTCAGTTACATCTCGTCATCTCACTATTGCATTCATCATTGTAGCAACTTGTTCGCTTGATCTGATAACGTGAAGGTTTTCTCAGTTGATTTGAACCGTTAGCATTTATGCTACCCATTTTGACCATTGAATGCCATGGTCGGATGGCCAAGCCAGGCGAAATGTTACAGTAGTTACAGTAATGGAATGGACCCAGAAAACTGTACGTGGTTTTATTCTCAATTACGTTAATAATACTTTAACAAAAACACACCATGGGAAAAAGGTCAAATTTAAACTGGAATTGAACTGGAATTGAAATAGAATCAACTCAAACTAGGAACGATTTTACTTAACATGATCTAAACCGGTGTTACAGGAAGCAGTTTGTTCGTTATATCACCAGACCTATACACTGATTCATTAAAAAACATATGGTACAGTATGGTAAAGTGAAGTGCATAGCAATGTTATAATGGGGTTATGTCCATTAAGGTTCATTAGCATTAAAGGCACAATGCAGCTTTTTAAACATTTATATTAAATCATTTCTGGGTAACAATTTAGAACTTTACTGTCATAGATTTCCATTAAAAGGGTCAAAAAACACTTTTTGGGAGTGGTCTGAGTGGGAAGGGAAAAACTGAAACATAGCCATTATTGGCAGATCGTTTTGGAACTCTTTGTTATTGGTCTATTAACCAATCTACCACATGGTGATGTCATGATGGAAAACCGAAACTTCCACCCATTCAAACCCGCTGATTAAAAGGTCCTTTGTGGATTGTATTTTCAACCAGAAACTTTCAGGAATTAAAACGTATTATTATTTATATTACAGTGTTAGTTTCATCAGCTCTTTTAAATGGACCTTTAAATGGCGGCAGCGTAGCCTAATGGTTAGAGCGTTGGACTAGTAACCAAAAGGATGCAAGGTTGAATCCCCGAACTGACAAGGTACAAATCTGTCGTTCTGCCCCTGAACAAGGCAGTTAACCCACTGTTCCTAGGCCATCATTGAAAATAAGAATTTGTTCTTAACCGACTTGCCTAGTAAAATAAAAAATAGAAGTTAGAGCCATGGCTCAAATTGCATGGGTTTTGATACTGTTTGATTCCTGAAAGTTTAGTATGAAAAATTGCTATATGAAGCAGGATTAGCATGATAAACATAATACATACATAGCTTAAATGTATTTGATAGACAATCCAATGCTGAAAGCCTTTGATAGTATAGGTCTATGTACTTTCTCAGCAGAGAAAATCTCCCATCCTTGGTTCCTTATCGGTATGGTACAAAGCATAAGCATGACAAGAGTGTATAAGATCATCCACTCAGTAGCGTATTCATCACAGTCACTGAATGTAGACAGCATAATTATTTGACAACTTTTATGTTTTAAGCAGACCACCATAATGCCTGTGCCCAAGAACACTAAGGTAACCTTCCAAAATTACTACCGACCCGTGCACTCACGTCTGTAGCCATGAAGTGCTTTGAAAGGCCGGTCATTGCTCACATCAACACCATCATCCCAGAAACCCTAGACCCACTCCAATTTGCATACCGCCCCAACAGATCCACAGATGATGCAATCTCTATTGCACTCCACACTGCCCTTTAACACCTGACCAAAATAAACACCTACGTGAGAATGCTATTCATTGACTACAGCTCAGTGTTCAACACCATAGTGCCCTCAAAGCTCATCAATAAGCTAAGGACCTTGGGACTAAACACCTCCCTCTGCAACTGGATCCTGGACTTCCTGACGTGCCGCCCCCAGGTGGTAAGGGTAGGTAACAACACATCCGCCACGCTGGTCCTCAACACGGTCCCCTCAGGGGTGCGTGCTCAGCCCCCTCCGGAACTCCCTGTTCACTCATGACTGCACGGCCAGGCACGACTCCAACACCATCATCACCATCATCATGGTAGGCCTGATAACCGACAACACCAGACACAACAGTGGTAGGCCTGATAACCGACAACAACGAGACAGCCTATAGGGAGGAGGTCAGAGACCTGGGCATGTGGTACCAGGACAACAACCTCTCTGACAACGTGATCAAGACAAATGAGATGATTGTGGACTACAGGGAAAAGAGGACAGAGCACACTCCCATTCTCATTGACGTGTCTGCAGTGGAACAGGTTGAGAACTTCAAGTTCCTTAGTGTCCACATAACCAACAAACTAACATGGTCCAAGCGCACCAAGACAGTCGGGAAGCGGGCACAACAAAACCTATTCCCCCTCAGGAGACTGAAAAGATTTGGCATGGGTCCTCAGAACCTCAAAAGGTTCTACAGCTGCACCCTCGAGAGCATCCTGACTGGTTGCATCACTGCCTGGTATGGCAACTGCTCGGCCTACGACCGCAAGACACTACAGAGGGTAATGCGTACGGCCCAGTACATCACTGGGGCCAAGCTTCCTGCCATCTAGGACCTCTATACCAGGAGATGTCAGAGGAAGGGCCTAAAAATTGTCAAAGACTCCAGCCATCCTAGGCATAGACTGTTCTTTCTGCTACCGCACGGCAAGCGGTACCGGAGCGCCAAGTCTAGGTCCCCAAACCATAAGACTCCTGAACATCTGGTCAAATGGCTACCCAGACTATTTGCATTGCACCCCCCTCCCCTCTTCACACCACTGCCACTCTCTGTTGTCATCTATGCATAGTCACTTTAATTAACTCTACCTACATGTACATACTACCTCAACTAACCGGTGCCCCCGCTCATTGACTCTGTATCGCCACCCCCCTGTATATATTGTTATTTATTACTGCTGCTCTTTAATTACTTGTTACTTTTATCTCTTATTCTTATCCATATTTCTTTGAAAATGCACTGTTGGTTAGGGGCTCGTAAGTAAGCATTTAACTGTAAGGCTGTTGTATTCGGCGCGTGGGACTAATACAATTTGATTTGATTTGAAAAATGTGTTTTGTAGATGTGCTTTTTTAAGTGTGTGATGATGATGATGAATGGCTCACACTTGTGACGTGTTCTTAGTGGGTGTTTCATAAATGTTAGAGTCTGGGTTGTTTTCATAGAAGAGCTCAGGTATGTCTTGGTCTTAAACAGACAGTTACAAAAATAAAGAAGATCAAAAACAGAGTAACATCTAACATTCCAGTGTCACAGCATCCACTGGAAATGGGTTTTGTTTTTTTGTGCAAGTATACTGTACTGTAGATACCTTTGCCTCTCTTTGGATCATCTCAGTCAGTGGTAGGTCTGTCATACCTTCAAGGTAGAAACAAAATGTTACTTGAGACAGGTCCATCTTAACATAGAATAACATTACATTTAGGAACACAGTATAAGTTAGAAATCAGTGTGGCTACCTGCAGCTGCAGCTGATCCCCCCCCTCCTGTGGAAATCACCAGATCTCATCAGGATCACAGCAACGGCACACACCAACCTAAACAGGGAACAATGATCACAGGCTACAGACTACTCTCTGTCAATGCCACACAGAGAGAGAAAGCGAGAGAGAGAGAGAGAAGGGGAGAGGGAGAGAGAGAGAGAGGGTGGGGGAGAGGGAGAGAGAGCGAGAGAGAGAGAGAGAGAAGGGGAGAGGGAGAGAGAGCGAGAGAGAGAGAGAGAGTGGGGGAGAGGGGGAGAGAGAGCGAGAGAGAGAGAGAGAGAGAGAGAGGGGAGAGGAGAGAGACAGCGAGAGAGAGAGAGAGAGAGAAGGGGAGAGGGAGAGAGAGAGCGAGAGAGAGAGAGAGAGGGGGAGAGGGAGAGAGAGAGCGAGAGAGAGAATGGGAGAGAAGGGGAGAGGGAGGCTACTTTTCCAAAAGGTACAAATGATGAGGCTTGAACTATGGCTATAGACACCTGCAAATGTATTCTTTGTAATAATGTTTTAGGCAAAACATTTTATATAGAATGTTTACGCATAAAGTGTCTGTGAGCTACGTACCTATTTCGGCGGGCATTGTGAGGGTCAGGGAGGCTGCAGCCCTAAGAATGCCCTCTGTGAACACCACACACTGCCAGTGCAGCTGGTCTCTACGGAGGCTGGGCAGGGTCACACTGAGCGTCCTGTTGGCATGACTCTCTGTCAGGACGTCCTGTTTGACCAGCAGCCCCCTGCTCTCCTCCATCCTCATCCAGGCCAAGGTCACAGGGTCACCGCTCACCTCCGACACCTCACACCTCAGGACCACTGGCTGGCTTCAGTGGTCTACCTTGAAACCCCGGAATGAGAATCTCTGAGGATTCTCCTGTATATTGATACCCCATTTGGATGTTCTCTCTCTGCTGAAGCCATCTTCACCGATGTTGCATGTAGAGTGGTTTTGGGTGCCCAATACCAAGCTGTTCTTTTAGGTTCATCTCCAGAGTTGCAGTTCAACGTCATCTCACTGATGTTGGAACTCTCTCTATACAGAGTGTAGGGAGGATTTTTTGTATCTGAGAAGACATAATAAAATATACATATTGCTATTAAAAGCATGCCCTGATGCCTCTCGGGTGGCGCAGTGGTCTAAGGCACATTGCAGTGCTAGCTGTGCCACCAGAGACTCTGGGTTTGAGCCCAGGCTCTGTCGCAGCTGGCTGCGACCGGGAGGTGCATGGGGCGACGCACAATTGGCCTAGCGTCGTCTGGGTTAGGGAGGGTTTGGCCGGTAGGGATATCCTTGTCTCATCGCGCACTAGCGACTTCTGTGGCGGGCCGGGCGCAGTGCGCGCTAACTAGGTCACCAGGTGCACGGGGTTTCCTCCAACACATTGGTGCGGCTGGCTTCCGGGTTGGATGCGCGCTGTGATACCTTCTTAGGGCTGAAATCCCGTTAACAAGATTGATATGACAACAGCCAGTGAAAGTGCAGAGCGCCAAATTCAAATCAACAGAAATCTCATAATTAAAATTCCTCAAACATACAAGCAAGTATCTTATACCATTTTAAAGGTAATCTTGTTGTTAATCCCACCACAGTGTCCGATTTCAAATAGGCTTTACAGCGAAAGCACCACAAACGATTATGTTAGGTCAGAGCCAAGTCACAGAAAAACACAGCCATTTTTCCAGCCAAAGAGTGGATTCACAAAAATCAGAAATAGAGATAGAATTAATCACTAACCTTTGATGATCTTCATCAGATGACACTCATAGGACTTCATGTTACACAATACATGTATGTTTTGTTTGATAAAGTTCATATTTATATTAAAAAAATCTCAGTATACATTGGCGCGTTATGTTCAGTAGTTCCAAAAACTACTATTTTGCAAGGAGCCACATCAATTTACAAAATAACTCATTATAAATGTTGATGAAAATACAAGTGTTATATATGGAAATATAGATAAACTTCTCCTTAATGCAACTGCTGTGTCAGATTTCAAAAAAGCTTTACGGAAAAAGCAAACCATGCAATAATCTGAGTACGGCGCTCAGAGACCCAACAAGCCAAAAAGATATCCTCTATATTGTGCAGTCAACAGAAGTCAGAAATAACATTATAAATATTCACTTACCTTTGATGATCTTCATCAGAATGCACTCCCAGGAATCCCAGTTCCACAATAAATGTTTGATTTGTTCGATAATGCCCATCATTTATGTCCAAATAGCTACTTTTGTTAGCGCGTTTGGGAAACAAATCAAAACTCACGAAGCGCATTCACTAGTTGCAGACGAAATGTCAAAAAGTTCCGTTACAGTCCGTAGGAACATGTCAAACGATGTATAGAATCAATCTTTAGGATGTTTTTAACATAAATCTTCAATAATGTTCCAACCGGAGAATTCCTTTGTCTTCACACCTCTCATGTGAATGCGCATGACCAGCTCGTGGCTGCTGGCAGACCTCATTCCCCTCTCATTCAGCCCCCCTTCATAGTAGAAGCCTCAAACAAGTTTCTAAAGACGGTTGACATCTAGTGGAAGCCTTAGGAAGTGCAACATGACCAATATCCCACTGTATCTTCAATAGGGGCTGAGTTGAATATCGACCAACCTCAGATTTCCCACTTCCTGGTTGGATTTCTCCTCAGGTTTTTGCCTGCCATATGAGTTATGTTACACTCACAGACATCATTCAAACAGTTTTAGAAACTTCAGAGTGTTTTCTATCCAAATAAACTGACAATATGCATATATTAGCAACTCGGACTGAGGAGCAGGCAGTTTACTCTGGGCACCTCTGGGCAGCTTATTATCCAAGCTACTCAATACTGCCCCCAGCCATAAGAAGTTTAAGAAGCAGTCTTGGTTGGGTTGTGTTTTGGAGGACGCATGGCTTTCGACCTTCATCTCTCCCAAGCCCGTAAAGGAGTTGTAGCTATGAGACAAGATAGTAACTACTAAAAACAATTGGAGACCACAAAATTGGGGAGAAAAGGGGGTAAAATTTAAATTAAATAAGAAGCATGCCCTGATTTATTCCGTTCAACAAGAGGAGAAAATATAAGAAATGCTGAAAATTAATAAAACTATAAGACATTTGCTGAAACTGTTACTCTAAAAACAAGGAAAACAATACTGACAAAAAATATGTATCATCTACAAAGCCAAATAGTGATAATAGTAACTTTTATACAATTTCACAAGATACAAACAACAAATTACTAAGAGATAACGTATTATTCACCATTTGTGATATTCAGTGTGTTATAGACATAGAATATATCCACTCCATTCCGTAGGATTCTGCAATAATATCTCCCCTGGCTGTGCTGATCAACATTGTGCATGTTCATGTAAGTAGGATTGTTGTAATGTGGTGTTAGAAGTAGCACTTTCATCTCTAACCCGCTGCAGTGCAGTTGAATCTGGCAGAGGAGAAAACTCACAACTCACTCTCGGATCTGAATCAGCTGTCAGTTTGGAATTAACAGACAAAATAAAGTCATTTGAATTGAATTACATAATAAATGTTGCAATTACTCTATGACGGAGATGATCGTGGACTTCAGAGAAGTTAGATATTACTGCACGGACGGAACTAGAAGCACAAGCATTTCACGACACTCGCATTAACATCTGCTAACCATGTGTATGTGGCCAATCATATTTTATTTGATGACCCGTATGTTCTTGAGTCCCTTCGCTCATATCCTATAATATATAGAGTTAGGCATATTACATTTGAAAAGGTTTAATATTGACAGTCACCAAATGGAAACATTGAAAATATACCTATACATTTGACAGCAAAGTTCATACTGAGCCAAGAGAAAATGGTTTGGTTGGCTCTGAGAGAAAGAATCAACTCCATGTTAAAAAGCTTTTTTTTTTTTTTTTTAAGAACAAAAACGTTGTCTTTCTACAGATCTGCACAACCTACTCCCCATTTTCAAAGTGAAGGAAAGTTATAGAAAATATATATATAACAAATTAAAAAACAAAGATGTCTAATTGCGTACTTCTTCACACCCTAGAGTTAACACTTGATGGAATCACCTTAGGTAGCCATTACAGCTGTGAATCATTTTGAATAATATTCTAACAACTTTGCACAACTTTTAGTGCAGAGATGGGCCCTCGGAACAATTTCCACCAAAAAAAAACTCAGTCGGGATTTCAGTCGGGGTCTCAACTTACTGTTGCAAGTTAGAATAGTAGAATACACAAGGTGTAATTTATCTTGTTATGTCAGTCACTGATAGCCAGTCAATTGACAGCTAACATTTGACAGACAGCTAACATTTTTTTGATTGCCAAGTTAGTTTAGCGGCCAGCTATTTAAACTTGATATTATGGTTGAATTACCGGCTGGGGGGACAATATTGATTTTTGTTAGTCAGTCTCACTCAGATATTAACTGCAAACATTTCTCTCCACCCATTTCTCTCCACCCATCTTCTCTCCGCTGGATGTGGGTGCACAGACCTGGCCGCGAGCAACTGCGGCCCCTCATGTTGAGTGCAGATTTTTTTGTGGCCCCCACTTCTTCAAACTTGCCCATCCATGTCTTAGGGCAACATACTGTATGTCCACTGATTTTGTTCAAATTGCTCAAGCTCAGAAATTTGCTTGGGAATCATTGATGGACAGCAATGTTGAAACCTTGTTTCTCATTTTCAAGCAAATTTAAGTGAGGACTGAAACTAGACCACTCAAGAGCGCTCAACACCTGTTAGAAAACCATTCTGGTCTGTCTTTGGCATAAAAAATAAGTGTAATTGTCTCGCTGAAAAAAAACCTCTATAACAGGGTTAGGTTTTCATAAGTTTTCCTTTAACGTTTTACCTGGGTTTTGCTCCTTTCATATTTTTTTTTAATCCTGACAAACTGTGGAGGCAGTATCATGTTATGGGTATGCTTGTCACGGAAGGGACTGGGGAGTTTGTTAGGATCAAAAGAAATGTGAATGGAGCAAAGCCCAGGTAAAACCTTAGAGGATAAGGTTGGTAGAATCTTATTCAAAATTATTCATAGCTGTAATGGGTACGAAAGGTGCTTCGTTCCACGAAGTATTAACTCTGGGTTGTGACTGAAGACATATCAAATCAAATCAAATGTATTTATATAGCCCTTCGTACATCAGCTGATATCTCAAAGTGCTGTACAGAAACCCAGCCTAAATCCCCAAACAGCAAGCAATGCAGGTGTAGAAGCACAGTGGCTAGGAAAAACTCCCTAGAAAGGCCAAAACCTAGGAAGAAACCTATAGAGAGGAACCAGGCTATGTGGGGTGGCCAGTCCTCTTCTGGCTGTGCCGGGTGGAGATTATAACAGAACATGGTCAAGATGTTCAAATGTTCATAAATGACCAGCATGGTCCAATAATAATAAGGCAGAACAGTTGAAACTGGAGCAGCAGCACGGCCAGGTGGACTGGGGACAGCAAGGAGTCATCATGTCAGGTAGTCCTGAGGCATGGTCCTAGGGCTCAGGTCCTCCGAGAGAGAGAAAGAAAGAGAGAATTAGAGAGAACACACTTAAATTCACACAGGACACCGAATAGGACAGGAGAAGCACTCCAGATATAACAAACTGACCCTAGCCCCCCAACACATAAACTACTGCAGCATAAATACTGGAGGCTGAGACAGGAGGGGTCAGGAGACACTGCATATACACATGTGCAATCAATACAGCCTCATTTTATATTTCTTAGTCTTTTGGAAAATGTTCTATAATTTTTCTTTTCTCTTTAAAAATGTGGACTAGGTTATGTAGATCAATAGAAAACAATTATCCTTTTCAGATGTAATTTTAAGGCAGCAAAATGTGTGCAAGGGGTGTGTGGACTTTCACTAACGACTTTATGCTATCAAGCCAGTTGCAAACATAAAAATTGCAACATTATTGAAACGTGACTTTAAGTGAATAATTCATCTTAAGATCTCCCGTCTGCAAAGTTTTAAATGAACATAGACTTTCCTTCTGCAGGAAGTCCATGATTTTATCCCGATACCCACAAGCGCAGGATCTGTCCACTCTCTCCGTCTGAAAGGATCATTGATTGGGTGGTTTCTGACAAGACGTTTGGTGATAATGTTGGTAGTAAACACTTTACTGCAACAAAAAAATGCATGGTTGACACTTCAACTAGCCCTTTTATGTATTTCTTATACAGTAATCCTCAGTGACATATGCTATCACTTTGCTTTGGAAGAATTCCTCTTAAAGTAACTGTCCATTAGTGTCTTTTCTCCAATTTATGCTTTGGCCACAAATACGAGTAAAGGATGAGTTAATAACATTATTTGGGTATTAACAGACTATGAACTTTTAACAGTGAGATTTTCCCTGGACACTTATTTTAAGACTCCCCTCAGCAATTAATGAAATTGTATTGGCTAGAAGGTTTCATTCAATGAACTGAGACTTCACTTCTGCAGAAATTCCATGATTATACTCCAATACACACGCCAGCAGGATTCACCAGAGTATTCTTATTGAGCTGTGTCTCATAGTCATCATTCATAGTCATCTCTTTTTTCACCATAATTGTAAAGCAGTAGTCATTTGTTGCTTTGACAAAGTTATTTCCAAAGATTATTATTCAGTTCATGTAATTAGTGTGTCATTTACGTCTGTCCTTCATTTTAAAGTCAACCCTTTTATGTGTTACTGTTCTGTAGTTCTAAAATGGTGAAACTATAATATATATTTTTTTTAAAGATTGAACATAGTCAAATCATAGTGTGAAAGCAGGTGAGCTGGTTGTACTATTTTTGGCAATTTGCTGGTGTTTTGTGGTGGTAAACTGAGCAGGTTGAGCGTAACATGTCAACTCTGTTACCCATAGATAGACAGGCTAGAAATGTTTGAACAATTTAACACTTTTTGTGAAACTTTAAGATAAATAATGAAATCGTCAACCCTGTTACGGTCAACCCTGCTTCTTTATTTGCCACTTAAAGTGGAAATCAGCAGTAGAAACAATTACAAAGCTGTTCCCCTCCCCTGTTTGGGTGAAAAGCTGAGGGATGGGGCTGGAGAACTGTAACCACTCTGAAATATCAAAATGATCGTTTAACTGTGTTTTGCGGCTATTATGGCGTTTGTTAAAATGTACTTTGTTTACCAACATTGGAATAGAGCAAGCTTATATTTTGGGTTCTGATGGTGTATGACAGTTGAACTACGTTCATGAGGCATTTATAAGTTATATTCTTCAAGAATCAATGGTAACATATCATTAATTTATAAGTCCAAAAATGGATGTAGCAACTGCTGATTGCCCCTTTAACAGTCACTTACTATAGTCATTTTTTTAACCTCTTGAATTGATTAAAAGGGTTTTTATGAAGTTGAACGTGTGTTATTTATGAAATAATGTTAAAATGAGGTGAAATCAAACCAAGTTACATTTCTCAAAATGCAGCAAATTGGTGGAACAACGCTATTATGAGCAGCATGATTGTCACGCCCTGTGGCCTGTTGCACAAAAGTAGAATTAAGACATCCGGGATAAATGACTCAGCTGAGCTCAATGAAGCCAAAACATGTGCGTCCAGGCTTAATTGGTTGCACAAAGACCAAGCCAGGATGAGCAGACACGGATTCATTAAGCCAGGTGAAACCAATCCTGGATAGGTGCGCGCTCACGGCTCACTCAAATAGACCCCGCCACAGATTAACTGATTTACCATGGCAACTAGAGCCGCGTACTTTTCCCCGTCGGAAGCACAAATCCTCATGGAGGCATACGAGGAGGTAAAAGATATAATTAAGAAGAAAGGCAACACCGCCACAGTGATAAAGCAAAGAGAAAAAGCGTGGCAAAGTATTGCAGACCGCCTGAATGCGTAAGTAGTGCACAATTACACACTCACCGCTCCGCTGAAACATCACAATTACAATTCAAATATTTAATTCACATCTCCAAAAATGCAGTTGTACTGTAATTATGAAACGGTTAAATTTTTAATTGAAATGCACTGCAGATATGAGTGAAATTGTGTAAAGTAACTCCATCACACTGTATAAAGCTATGATACATTTTTTGATATTTTTACTGAAAACAAGACAAAAATACCAAGTAATTTTTTTGCAGTGTGACTCCATTGTGTGTGTGTGTGTGTGTGTGTGTGTGTGTGTGTAGATTAAACATGAACGGGCCAAAACGGACATGGCAGCAGGTCAAAATCAAATACAAGAACATTCTGCAGAATGGTATGGTCCCTGACTAATATTTAACAAAGCACAAGCATATATTGTACCCAGAAGGTGCCTGCTCACACATTGTCTGTACTGTTTTAGCAGTGAAAAAGAATACCCACAGACAAGGCACGGGTGGTGGGTCACCAAAGGCTGACCTTACCCCAGCAGAGGACATGGCCTTGGAGCTAAATAAAGGCAGGCCCATCTTAGAGGGGATCCCTGGGGGAAAGAGACGAGCATAGGTTCCTCCCAAGATGCCACCCGCTTCATTCAAGGTATGTCCTTCCATCTCTACATGGGATACAACCACATTCATATTGAATCAATTTGGACTGTCTGACTTTGGTTTACCTATTGCCTTGCAGTGCCTGGCAGCACTGTGTTCCTGTTAGAGCCACCAGCACAAGCACCAGACGATGCTGATCCAGTGAGTACTCCATCAAAGGCATACTGTAGGCCTGGCATGTCTTGTCTACTAGCTTCAATATGAATCCGATTAAATGTGATAGGGTGAAGGCCCCAGTGCAGCAGCAACAGCACATGATGGAGACGATGATGAGGAGGAGACCATCTCTCTGGATTCCAGAAGGCATGAGGTATCATGTTAAGACTGTGAAAGTACTATTTACTCTACAATGGTGAGGAGTCCTCATCAAAATCAAAAATCTCATTTCTTTTACAGGACCCAGATGCTATACAGTGGGAAAACCAGCCTGGCAACATAGTGCGTATTAATAAAAGGACACCACATCCTGCCAAATTCCAGCTGCGCTAATTGTATTGTGTTCACAGAGCTCACAAGCTATCAGAAAGTTGTATGGCAACCACCTCCGGCGCCAAATAGAACTGGCAGACATAGACATTCAGTACAAGAAGAAAAAGATGGAAAATCTTGCACTGGAGTCCGAAATAAAAAAGAGGACAATTAGGAAACTGGACCTTGAAATAAAAAAACTTGAGAGGGAGGTGAGATATGCCTTCAATGTACACTGTATGCTAACTGTAACACAAATGTATTAATCATTATTTTTCTTTCCTCCCCCAGCTCCAAGAAGATGACACAGCTCAAAATAAAAATTAGGTATATTCTCGTAAAGTCAAGTGAGCCATGACATATGAGCTCTTATTGTGAGCACACAGGACGGTGGCATCTTTCTAAGGTTTTTTTTATTTTCCCAGCAATCAGTACAACCAAGTCATCGTTATAAGGCATCGCCCTCTTTTGCCCACCCCCAGCACCAGGTGTGGCCACTAGCCTATATGAAGGCCCAAAATTGTGTGTTCCTTTCTGCTCTGACAATGGCATGCCCATTCGTGCGAGATGTGGTGGATGAAGAAGCACTTGTGCTGAGGAGAGCCTTCAGGCGAGAAAGGGTCTTCAGGGACCGGTTGGACCCACTGGCCTTCCCTGATGACCATCTATATGAAAGATACAGGTTTTCTGCAGATGGCATCAGGTATCTATGCAGACTACTGGGTCCCAGGATTAAGCACCGCACTGCACGGAGCCATGCACTGAGTGTGGAGCAAATGGTTTGTGTGGCCTTGCGTCTTTTTTTGCTAGTGGAGCCTTCCTGTACTCAGTGGGGGATGCAGAACAGCTGAACAAGGCCACAATTTGCCGCACAATAAGGAGTGTGTGTCTGGCTATCAAAGTATTAGCAGATGTCTTCATCTCCTTCCCTGGCCACAGAAGACTCTGTGACATCAAAGAGGAGTTCTATAGGATTGCAGGTAAGAGGATCTACAAATTACAGGACAACTGTTAACACATAGTAGGATACTCATTACTTTGTGTGACAGGTTTCCCCAATGTCATTGGTGCAGTGGACTGCACACACATAAGGATAAAAGCCCCCTCAGGTGCCCATGAGGCCGATTTTGTGAATAGGAAATCCTTTCACAGCATTAATGTTCAGGTGAACATAACTTTTTGATATTGTCCATTGACGAACACTCTGCATTGCCAGTGATGTGCATTGATTGGTGTAATATTCCTCATCTTATGATTTCAGATGGTCTGCAATGCTGACTGTGTGATCAGCAATGTTGTGGCAAAATGGCCTGGCTCAGTCCATGACTCCAGAATCTTTCGGGCCTCTGAAATCTATCAGTGCCTATCACAAGGTAAGCCACACAACCCCTATTTATAACCATCATGGCTGTGTCAAGAATATCACTGTGTTTATGAGGTAGTAATGATGAGATTTTGTGTTGACAGGTGAATTCTCTGGTGTGTTGCTGGGAGACAGGGGTATGGCTGCCAGCCTTTTCTCCTGACACCTTTCACAGACCCCCAGGAAGCACAGCAGGCCTACAACCATGCCCATGCCAGGACCAGGGCCAGAGTTGAAATGACCTTTGGCCTCCTGAAGGCACGCTTTCACTGCCTTCACAAATTAAGGGTCAGCCCTGTTAGGGCATGTGATATTACTGTGGCTTGTGCTGTCCTCCACAATGTGGCCTGCCTGAGGAAGGAGAGGGCCCCCAGAGTGCCACCAGCCATGGACTGGGACAATCCGGCAATCTTCCCTGATGACGACAGTGGTCGGCTGCTGAGGGACCAATATGTGTTGAATTATTTTAGTTAGTATGTGTGCTTTCAATTTTGGTTAAATATGTCCTGCGGTGGCAGAGGAATTTGGTTTTTTTTTTGGGTTCGTTTTTTGACCAATTTGGCCTCTTATGATGTTTGTGCGGTATACTGTGTGTAATACAAGGCTGCAGGAGGCTACTGCATCCATTCATTTGTCTGTTCAGTTGATGTGTATGGATTTGTCCTGCATTTATTTTAGTGTGCAGACATGCAGGGTGTGTTATATACAGACCTTTGAATGTGTATGTATCATTTTGTATAATATGCTTGGATTCTGTGCTTTCCATCTTGTAGAGTCACTGTGACTTCAGTTTCGAAAGGAGCTGATGGTTTACCTGCTTTGTTTTGTCCTTATTCAATAAAGGAACATAATGTTACACATTGTGTTTTTATATTCATATGGAATGTGTCTTTGTTTATATGACAGAGTACTAGGGCCACACTGAAGAAAAAGGATAAAGTCATACATTTATGAGGCTGGTTCTTTCTGCAGAAAAGCTACATATTGTTTTTACAGTTTTGATACTTATGACAATGTGATACTTAATATTCTGGCACATCAGCATGTCTTAGTATGGTTTCATAAACAGAAGTACAATTTCACGAAATGCCCCACATCTGTCATTTTAACAACTGTCCTCCTTTAAAACAACTGGTTACAATATTATGACTTGTTTTTTTCCCCTCTGTGGCCCTAATATTCTATCATTTTATATATAGCCTTATAGTCTATGGGAAACTGTAAATTATCTAATGATAGCAACATCATCTAAAAATCATTTTTTATCCAAAATCATTGAAATTAATGATCACAAACGTTTAAATAATAACAGTGGGTCTAGTTATGTGATAACAATGTATAGTGAGCAGTGAAATAACTATTGGTTTCCATTTGTGGTGACTGCTGACTGACATTAGGGATGAGATTAAATAGATCCTGGAATTTAGCCTGGTCTGGAGCAGGCTAGCTCCACAGAATAAATCTCCATGGTAATTTATACCATAACATATCCTCCTGCCCCCTATCCATCTTTAGTGCAACCGGATTACGGATCAATTGAGCCAGGATCACCAAGATATCCTGGCTTAATCCCTTATCCTAGTTTTGTGCAACAGGCCCCTGGTCTAAGTATTTTGTGTTTTCTTCATGTATTGGGTCAGGCCAGGGTGTGGCATAGAGTTTTTGTATTGTGGTGTGTTTTGTCTTGGGATTTTGGAATGTGTGTATAGTGGGATTGTAGCTTAGTGGGGTGTTCTAGGAGAGTCTATGGCTGTCTGAAGTGGTTCTCAATCAGAGGCAGGTGTTTACCGTTGTCTCTGATTGGGAACCATATTTAGGCAGCCATATTCTTTGGTTGTATAGTGGTTGATTGTCCTGTGTGTCTTGATGTCCTGGTTAGAGGTTAGTAGACACTTGTATAGGCTGTTTTCGTTTTGTAGTGTTAGTGTTTTGTTGTGTGTTACGTTTGTTTATTAAAGATGAATCACAATAGACACGCTGCAGTTTGGTCCGACTCTCCTTCACCATTAGAAAGCCGTTACAATGATGGAACACAGATTTTTACATTGCACTAAAATCTGAACTATCAAGGCATTACACATAAAACTGAAAGTTACTGTAGCTTCATGTTTATTGTCAGCATGTATAATTATTTTATTTATCTTTCTGTACAAGTGTAATCTAACAAAAAAATAAACATAAAAACAAATAAACAAAGGCTGCAAATAAATTCAGTGCAGTTCCTTCCTATTTCTATGGACCTATATGTTGTCTTATATTGCAGGTTTGTCATCACTATGTTCCACCATTCACTCCCTCTAGAAATGATTTAGTCATGCTTCTAGGGGGGGTTAAATCACTTGCTTATCATTACGTAATTACTGTCAATTGAAATGTAAACATCTCCAATGTTATACATGCTCTGGGTCAGCAAGGGTTTACAATGGGTTCAATATTCTGGACAGTCAAGGGTTAACACTGAGGCCCCAGCATGCATATGGCTATTTGGACAATCTGGGCACACTTCCGGTAGTACTGTGAGAGGGACCTGGCAACTTTGCTTACGTGGAATTTTCAGGTGAGAGAGGAACACATATGGCTTTACAAGCTACATTGCATTTTGGAAGGTGATTTTGTTATATTCGACATTACAATTGAATAGGACTTCATTGCAGACTTTCAGAAGACTTTTAAACATTTCTGTACTTGTTCTTGTTTTTTGTTATTGTTCAGGAAACTGTTCTGTTCGATAACCTAATCCCTGCATCATGGGATCCTAGTTTCGCAACTTTTGTCTTAAATGCACTGAATGCGGTACCTGCATAAGACATAAGACATACTGTAAGACACTATGACATGTTTTAAACCACTACTCTATCTATGGGCATGTCATTATTGTGGCCCTTATCGGACGTTATCGTTCCACACATCACAGACAAATCAACAAGTTATTTTATCTTAGCAGCCCAGGTGTCATAGAATCTCTTTAAACCTCTCCTCTATGTGACTGAGTGACTACTACCAGTAGCCTCCTCTGTCCTACTCCTTATACAGTGGGGCAAAAAAGTATTTAGTCAGTCACCAATTGTGCAAGTTCTCCCACTTATAAAGATGAGAGGCCTGTAATTTCCATCATAGGTACACTTCAACTATGACAGAAAAATTAGAAACAAAACAAAAACCAGAAAATCACATTGTAGGATTTTTAATGAATTTATTTGCAAATTATGGTGGAAAATAAGCATTTGGTCACCTACAAACAAGCAAGATTTCTGGCTCTCACAGACCTGTAACTTCTTCTTTAAGAGGCTCCTCTGTCCTCCACTCGTTACCTTTATTAATGGCACCTGTTTGAACTTGTTATCAGTATAAAAGACACCTGTCCACAGCCTCAAACAGTTACACTCCAAACTCCACTATGGCCAAGACCAAAGAGCTGTCAAAGGACACCAGAAACAAAATTGTAGACCTGCACCAGGCTGGGAAGACTGAATCTGCAATAGGTAAGCAGCTTGGTTTGAAGAAATCAACTGTGGGAGCAATTATTGGGAAATGGAAGACATACAAGACCACTGATAATCTCTCTCGGTCTGGGGCTCCACGCAAGATCTCACCCCGTGGGGTCAAAATGATCACAAGAACGGTGAGCAAAAATCCCACAACCACACGGGGGAACTTAGTGAATGACCTGCAGAGAGCTGAGACCAAAGTAACAAAGCCTACCATCAGTAACACACTACGCCGCCAGGGACTCAAATTCTGCAGTGCCAGACGTGTCTCCCTGCTTAAGCCAGTACATGTCTAGGCCCGTCGGAAGTTTGCTAGAGAGCATTTGGATGATCCAGAAGAAGATTGGGAGAATGTCATATGGTCAGATGAAACCAAAATATAACTTTTTGGTAAAAACTCAACTCGTCGTGTTTGGAGGACAAAGACTGCTGAGTTGCATCCAAAGAACACCATACCTACTGTGAAGCATGGGGGTGGAAACATCATGCTTTGGGGCTGTTTTTGTGCAAAGGGACCAGGACGACTGATCCGTGTAAAGGAAAGAATGAATGGGGCCATGTATCGTGAGAGTTTGAGTGAAAACCTCCTTCCATCAGCAAGGGCATTGAAGATGAAACGTGGATGGGTCTTTCAGCATGACAATGGTCCCAAACACATCTCCCGGGCAACGAAGGAGTGCTTTCGTAAGAAGCATTTCAAGGTCCTGGAGTGGCCTAGCCAGTCTCCAGATCTCAACCCCATGTGAAAACCTTGTGAAGACTTACAGAAAACGTTTGACCTATGTCATTACCAACAAAGGGTATATAACAAAGTATTGAGATCAACTTTTGTTATTGACCAAATACTTATTTTCCACCATAATTTACAAATAAATTCATTAAAAATCCTACAATGTGATTTTCTGGATTTTCTTTCTCATTTTGTCTGTCATAGTTGAAGTGTACCTATGATGAAAATTACAGGCCTCTCTCATCTTTTTAATTGGGAGAACTTGCACAATTGGTGGCTGACTAAATACTTTTTGCCCCACTGTATACGGTATATCTCCTCCTTCCATGTAATGATTGACAGATCCTAGTGAAGGAGCAGATCAGTCTCTGTGTCTGTGTCTCTGCTGAGTCACTGCAAGCTGGAAGGAGCACTAGGCTAGCGGAGCAGACGACAGCAGAGCACCATGACCTACCGGATGTTTGAGGAGAAACACCATGCCTCCATCTACCAGAGGTACCGCTTTGTACCCCCAGAGGAGATCAGAGACATCATCCTGCATTACCTGGAAAGGAAGGTGATACCAGAGTTTAATATACAGTACATATCAAAAATTTGGACAAACCAACCAATTCAAGGGTTTTTCTTTATTTTTAACATTTTCTACATTGTAGAATAATAGTGAAAACATCAAAACTATGAAATAACATATATGGAATCATGTAGTAACCAAAAAAAAGTGTTAAACAAATAAATACATGTTTTATATATCTGAGATTCTTCAAAGTAGCCACCCTTTGCCTTGATGGCAGCTTTGCACACTCTTGGCATTCTCTCAAACAGCTTCGTGAGGTAGTCACCTGGAATGCATTTCAATTAGCAAGTGTGCCTTGATAAAAGTTCATTTGTAGAATTTCTTTCCATCTTAATGTGTTTGAGCCAATCGGTTGTATTGTGACAAGGTAGGGGTGGTATACAGAAGATAGCCCATTTGGTAAAAGACCAAGACAATATTATGGCAAGAACAGCTCTAATGAGCAAAGAGAAATGAGAGTCCATCATTACTTTAAGACATGTCAGTCAATGCGGAAAATTGAAAGAACTTTGAAAGTTTCTTCAAGCGCAGTCGCAAAAACCATCAAGCACTATGATGAAACTGGCTCTCATGAGGACCGCCACAGGAAAAGAAGACCCAGAGTTTCCTCTGCTGCAGAGGATCAGTTCATTAGTTACCAGCAACAGAAATTGCAGCCCAAATAAAAGCTTCACAGATTTCAAGTAACAGACATCTCAACATCAACTGTTTAGAGGAGACCGCGTGAATCAGGCCTTCATGGTCGAATTGCTGCAAAGAAAACACAACTAAGGGCACCAATAAGAAGAAGAGACTTGCTTGGGCCAAGGAACATGATCAATGGATATTAGACCGGTGGAAATCTGTCCTTTGGTCTGATGAGTCCAAATGTGTAATTTTTGGTTCAAACCACCGTGTCTTTGTGAGACGCGGTGTGGATGAACGGATGATCTCTGCATGTGTATTTCCCACTGTAGAGCATGGAGGAGGAGGTGTTAAGGTGTGGAGGTGCTTTGCTGGTGACACTGTTGGTGATTTATTTAGAATTCAAGGCACACTTAACCAGCATGTTTACCACAGCATTCTACAGCAATACGTGATCCCATCTGGTTTGCGCTTAGTGGCACTTTCATTTATTTTTTAACAGGACAATGACCCAACACACCTCCAGGCTGTGTAAGGGCTATTTGAACAAGGAGAGTGATGGAGTGTTGCATCAGATGACCTGGACTCCACAATCACCCGACCTCAACCCAATTGAGATGGTTTGGGATGAGTTGGACCGCAGAGTGAAGGAAAAGCAGCCAACAAGTGCTCAGCATATGTGGGAACTCCTTCAAGACTGTTGGAAAAGTATTTCAGGTGAAGCTGGTTGAGAGAATGCAAGTGTGTGTAAAGCTGTCATCAAGGAAAAAGGTGGCAACTTTGAAGAGTCTAAAACATATTTTTTGATTTAATTAACAATTTTTTGGTTACTACATGATACCATATGTGTTATTTCAGAGTTTTGATGTCTTCACTAATATTCTAGAATATAGAAAATAGCAAAAGTTAAGAAAAACCCTTGAATGAGTTAGTTTGTCCAAACTTTTAGCTGGTACTGTATATTATCTGTATTGAACATCACATTTACACTCACTAGCTATCACTCTCCTTTAGTGAAGGCTAGATATATAGTGTCTCACTGGTCCCCCCTCTTTAGAAAGTCCAGCCTCATGCCCTAGCTGTGGACCTGGGCTGTGGGACAGGGCAGAACTCACGCCTGATGGCCCCACACTTCCAGGAAGTGGTGGGCATCGACATCAGCGAGTGCCAACTGGAGGAGGCCAGGGCAGTGACAGGGTTCAACAACATCACCTACAGGTATTTGAATGTGTCTATGTGTGTGTTTAACTTTACTATCCTTTTGAAAATGTGACAAGTGGGGACATTTTTCAGTTCCCCATACATTAAGAAAAAATGCTATTTTTGAGTTTGGTTTTTGGGTAAGGGTTAGGAGTTAGGGTTAGGTTTAGTTCGGGGTTAGGGTTAGAATTAGGGTTAGGGTTTAGGGATAATAGGATTTTGAATGGGAGTAAATGTTTGGTCCACACTTGGCTCGTGTACAACGTGTATTTTGTTTAAAAAGGAACAGTGATGACAATCTGCAGAGACGGTCAATTACACTCAGCACAAAGGTCAGCAGTAGCTTCCCACTTTCAATAGGCCCCTAGTTAATATGTTAGTTTATGTAGAAATCCTCAATATTTGGTGCTGTGTCTTAATACTTACTATACAGGAAAGGGACAGCTGAGGAGCTGCCGTTTCCGGATGCTTCTGTGGACCTACTGACTGCAGCCTCAGCGGCCCATTGGTTTGACCAGCAGCGGTTCCTCTTGGAGGCAGGCCGGGTCCTGAAGCCTTGTGGCTGCATGGCTCTGCTTGGCTTTGCTGATAACTTCAGACTCCATTACGGCTCATGTGGGGACAGACTCACTGACATCTGTGATGAGGTGAAAAACACAGAACTAGAATGACATTCTATCAAACTAATGCCACTTTTTTAATTTTACCTTTACTTAAGGCAAGTCAGTTAAGAACAAATTCTTATTTGGGTTAACTGCCTGTTCAGGGGTAGAATGACAGATTTGTACCTTGTCAGCTCGGGGATATGAACTTGCAACCTTTCGGTTACTATTCCAACGCCCTAACCACTAGGCTACCCTGCCGCCACTTAATTGGTTTAGTGTGTCATATGTTTATTTTCATTGGGTACTAAGTACAATTGTTGTTTTCATTTACAGTATGCTTACAAAATGTTTGTTTACGGCCCTATTGAGACATTTCTCTTGTGAAAAATAGTTTAATTTCCTTGGGTTCACCTGTATGATACAACAAACCCTCACAATTCTGTGTTTGATATAAGTACCAAGTTTCCTGACTGAGATTTGACTTTGCTATCCCCAGTTCAAGAAGGTGCTGTTACCATACACCAGCACACGGGTAGCATTGGCCAACATCAAACTACAGGAGCTTTACACTGCTATCCCCTTCCCTGACAAAAAGAGGTAACTCATTTAGCCTCTGTGAGAACCCAGTAGAACAGCCTGTTACACATTAAAACATTTCTCATGGTGTGACTTTGACCCTGTGTCTCTGAGTTTCTATTTGAGAATTATATATATATATATATATACAGAAGTAATACACTCACACCTAGTGACTCCCAGGTGGTCAAAATCAAATGTTGTTCTCAATAAACTGCAGGAGTATTCAATATTATGACTTACTTGACTTAAACCTCTTGGCCCCCCTGGGTAAATAGGGCATCCACTATGACTCTCCTCTCAATTCAACAGTGTGTGGGTATCTGTTCTTCTTTCAGGGTTGAGTGTATCCCACTGAAGCAGCAGATCTCAGTGAGGAACATAGTGGGCTTCATGGAGTCCTTCTCCATGTACCAGGCCTTACAGAGGGCCGAGCCTGATGCTGCCACCGCACTGCTGCAGAGAACACTTGACAGGTAACAACCCTGATCAATCAACGGATGAATGAATGACTGATTGGATGAATGAACCAATGACTGAACTAATTAGCTAATTAACCCTGTGGAGTCGATTGATAAACCAGTGTGTCAGTTTAAGTTACATAACAAATAAATACCCATCAAAATCCATCAGTTTACGCTAGAGATACTGTTTATGTTTTGTTGCATTGGATACGTCTCAATCCAACGCATCTGCCAGTGTCACACTTCAACATCTGCAGTGAAATGTGACAGAGCTAGAGCCGTGTTTGTCAGACCATGAGACATCCCGAAAATCATCTGTAGCGTCCGAACAGTTTGACCTACAAACTATTGACCATTGTATGTATAGACTCTCATGAACACGATGGTGTTCTCTTCTTTGCTCTACGACCCCCACAAGTGCCAGGAGTCTCGTAAGTTCTCCCACTTAAAAAGATGAGAGAGGCCTGTAATTTTCATCATAGGTACACTTCAACTATGACAGACAAAATGAGAAAAAAAATCAAAATAATCACATTGTAGGATTTTTAATGAATTTATTTGCAAATTATGGTGGAAAATAAGTATTTGGTCAATAACAAAAGTGTCTCAATACTTTGTTATATACCCTTTGTTGGCAATGACAGAGATCAAACGTTTTCTGTAAGTCTCCACAAGGTTTTCACACACTGTTGCTGGTATTTTGGCCCATTCCTCCTTGCAGATCTTCTCTAGAGCAGTGATGTTTTGGGGCTGTTGCTGGGCAACACGGACTTTCAACTCCCTCCAAAGATTTTCTATGGGGTTGAGATCTGGAGACTGGCTAGGCCACTCCAGGACCTTGAAATGCTTCTTACGAAAGCACTCCTTCGTTGCCCGGGCGATGTGTTTGGGACCATTGTCATGCTGAAAGACCCATCCACGTTTCATCTTCAATGCCCTTGCTGATGGAAGGAGGTTTTCACTCAAAATCTCACGATACATGGCCCCATTCATTCTTTCCTTTACACGAATCAGTCGTCCTGGTCCCTTTGCACAAAAACAGCCCCAAAGCATGATGTTTCCACCCCCATGCTTCACAGTAGGTATGGTGTTCTTTGGATGCAACTTAGCATTCTTTGTCCTCCAAACATGACGATTTGAGTTTTTACCAAAAAGTTCTATTTTGGTTTCATCTGACCATATGACATTCCCCCAATCTTCTTCTGGATCATCCAAATGCTCTCTAGCAAACTTCTGACGGGCCTGGACATGTACTGGCTTAAGCAGGGGGACACGTCTGGCACTACAGGATTTGAGTCCCTGGCGGCGTAGTGTGTTACTGATGGTAGGCTTTGTTACTTTGGTCTCAGCTCTCTGCAGGTCATTCACTAGGTCCCCCCGTGTGGTTGTGGGATTTTTGCTCACCATTCTTGTGATCATTTTGACCCCACGGGGTGAGATCTTGCGTGGAGCCCCAGACCGAGAGAGATTATCAGTGGTCTTGTATGTCTTCCATTTCCCAATAATTGCTCCCACAGTTGATTTCTTCAAACCAAGCTGCTTACCTATTGCAGATTCAGTCTTCCCAGCCTGGTGCAGGTCTACAATTTTGTTTCTGGTGTCCTTTGACAGCTCTTTGGTCTTGGCCATAGTGGAGTTTGGAGTGTGACTGTTTGAGGTTGTGGACAGGTGTCTTTTATACTGATAACAAGTTCAAACAGGTGCCATTAATACAGGTAACGAGTGGAGGACAGAGGAGCCTCTTAAAGAAGAAGTTACAGGTCTGTGAGAGCCAGAATTCTTGTTTGTTTGTAGGTGACCAAATACTTATTTTCCACCATAATTTGCAAATAAATTCATTCAAAATCCTACAATGTGATTTTCTGGATTTTTTTTCTCATTTTGTCTGTCATAGTTGAAGTGAACCTATGATGAAAATTACAGGCCTCTCATCTTTTTAAGTGGGAGAACTTGCACAATTGGTGGCTGACTAAATACTTTTTTGCCCCACTGTATATATATCTTTATACCTAAAGGGGTCCTACAATTCTCAATCAAATAGCTAAATGATCCATAGGTATGACCAACTTAAAACAATTCCATCTGTCAGATTAGCCCCCCGTCTTAGACTAAAGATTAAATGAACCAAAAAAATGAAAAATGAAAATGAACAAATAATCAAAATAAATGACTTTATTTACTTGTATGCCAAATGAACAAATAATCAAAATAATTAATTCTATTTACTTGTATGCCACTTTTATGGTCCATCCCAGATGAAATTATTTTATAAAATAGATTGACGTCATATTGCAGGTTTCTGAAGGAGATGGGAGTCACATCACCAGACACACTCATGGAAGTGACGCTGGAGTATTTCTGTGTCCTGGCGTGTAAACCAGAGTGAACACTCTTTACAGTGTGAATGTGTTTGTGTGTAGACAGATGTTTCTTAAGCTTGTGTCAATCATGTTTAAGCTGTTGTTAAGTAGTATTCTGTTCACATAAGATGTCATTGAAGTCCCTTTGGTTGTCTCTTTTATGCATTGTAATGTAGAGCAAACTATTAGCCTTAGTCACATCATTATCTTCCTTGCCTGAGATTGACAATAAAATGTCTGCAGACACAATCATAACTTTTGAATATGATTTAATTTTAGGGCCGTATCAAGTGTCTCAGAGTAATATTAGGAGTATGGATTTTAGGATCAGTTTTTCCTTTTAGATCACAATGAAAAATATAACATGGACAAGGGGGTATCTGATCCAAGATTAGCACTCCTAATCTGAGACAATTGAAATTTACGCAGCCCAATTCTGATATTTTTTTTTACTAATTGGTCTTTTGATCGATCAGATCAGGTCTGAAAAAGATCTGATGTCAAAACACAGCCATACTGCCCCAGATTTTCTGATGGTTTCTTTTTAATATGCTGTATGCATGGGTTCAACCCAATTCATCACGTTACGAAACTAAGAGGAGACCTTTGGTCGGTTCTTGGACCAGTCCTTCAGATATTGTTAATAATTAACTCTTTCAGTGATCTAGTACTAGTGCAGCTCAGTACAAAGCCTGTTGTTGATCTATTGCTCAGTGATCAGTTGGAATAGGGTTTTTATCTGAGTAAGAAGACCGAACTCATCAGGCTTTTGTATTTTCCCACATCAATCACAACAAGGAAAGCACCTCATAGTAAAGCAAGTTCCTGATCCCTCCCTCTCCCGTCCCATCTCCAGGGGACTTCTTATTGGTTCTGACACACCACACAGCTCTCTTTGACCCTATGTAACCCTGGCTCCCTTCATAAACAGCCTCATTCGCAAACACACATTCCCATGAAGCCACTGCGCCGCCCCTTCCTCTCTCTATCTGGGGCCTGTCTCATACTAGCCTGGCCAAGCACCTAGTGGTTTCCCTGGAACTGGCCCTATGAAGAAAGAGAATCTCCTGCGATGAATGAGGTAGTGTGTGTGTGATCACATTCCTTAACGTAGCCTCCACAACCCAGTGAGAAAGAAAGCTTGCATGAGTTTATTAAAATCCGTAAGAAAAACAGGTCTCTTTCTGGGCTGGAGAATACCGTTGTAAACCCTGTTTTCTCCTGTAGTATAGCTCAGTGGCATGGCCTGTCATCTGTTTGAAGGTAAGGAGCATGCTGCCTCCTACTGGAAATACAGTCTCAGCTCATTGAAGAGGTCATGTTCTTCCTGAAGAGAACAGTAAGTAGGAGTGACATATACCTGTTACACATTTTCAGACTTGGTTTTCCTAAATCAAATACCATGGATTGTGCATGCTCAGATTAAATGGTTACAGTCTTCTGTGGATGTAAAATAGTCAATGGAAAATATTATTGCGAAACATTACAGAATTATATCAGTGTCTGTTTTAGTTCCAGCTTTTAAAGTTCTTGTAACAGATAAAGATGATCTATTTACATTCTAATGCCTTTAAAAATGTTTGCATGTACTAACAATGTCTCAGACATGTGTGACATTGATGTGTCCTGTTTGACAGAGGGGCAGGCAGCCCTTTGACCTGGCAGTAGATGTAGGCTGTGGGTCAGGGCACCATGCTCCTGGCCTCCTCCTCGGTGTTGGGGACCGACGTGAGCCCTGACCAGCAGGAGGTGGCCCTAGAGCATGCAACCGCCCCTAACATCTCTTACAGGTCAGAGTCACCGCCCCTAACATCTCTTAAAGGTCAGAGTCACCGCCCCTAACATCTCTTACAGGTCAGAGTCACTGCCCCTAACATCTCTTACAGGTCAGAGTCACCGCCCCTAACATCTCTTACAGGTCAGAGTCACCGCCCCTAACATCTCTTACAGGTCAGAGTCACCGCCCCTAACATCTCTTACAGGTCAGAGTCACCGCCCCTAACATCTCTTACAGGTCAGAGTCACCGCCCCTAACATCTCTTACAGGTCAGAGTCTCGGCCCCTAACATCTCTTACAGGTAAGAGTCTCGGCCCCTAACATCTCTTACAGGTCAGAGTCTCGGCCCCTAACATCTCTTACAAGTCAGAGTCTCGGCCCCTAACATCTCTTACAGGTCAGAGTCTCGGCCCCTAACATCTCTTACAGGTCAGAGTCTCGGCCCCTAACATCTCCTACAGGTCAGAGTCTCGGCCCCTAACATCTCTTACAGGTCAGAGTCTCGGCCCCTAACATCTCTTACAGGTCAGAGTCTCTGCCCCTAACATCTCTTACAGGTCAGAATCTCGGCCCCTAACATCTCCTACAGTTCAGAGTCACCGCCCCTAACATCTCTTACAGTTCAGAGTCACCGCCCCTAACATCTCTTACAGGTCAGAGTCACCGCCCCTAACATCTCTTACAGGTCAGAGTCTCCGCCCCTAACATCTCTTACAGGTCAGAGTCTCCACCCTAACATCTCTTACAGGTCAGAGTCTCCGCCCCTAACATCTCTTACAGGTCAGAGCCAACTCCAGAGGGGAGAGGAGGAAGGTGCACTGGACTGGAGGGTCATGTTTTGTTTTGAATGACACTAACGTGGACTCAAACCCTTTACATTACAGTCAAATCATTTGTTTTTTATAAGTAGGCCTACTAGACTTGTAGGTACAAAATCATTTTATTCAGGGTGAAATTGACATGGATTTACCAATACCGTCTCACTCAGAACAGTCTTGCCTTATGTAACAGTACCACAATGTCATGGGAGAGAGGACTGTAGGGTTAAAGTCTTTTGTTGATGTGGATACAGTGAAAATAGGCCAAGGGCCAAACCGGACAATGGGACCCTTGTCTGCGCAAACTTTTGCACGTCTTCCTGTAATGACCAAACATAAAAGCTACAACTACTGATACTATTCTGGAACAGTGTCATCTGAACTATATCTCAGGAACGAAACCACAAAGTCGTATGCAAATTCTAGCCTGGTTCCCATCGGTTCTTGCTGTTTTGCCATTTCCTGTAGTGGAGGTGACAAGTTATTTGAAATTAGCAGCCCAGTTGTCATAGTAGATCTTTTAACCTCTCCTTTATGTGACTAAGTGATTACTAACATTAGCCTCCTCTATACCCCTCTTTATATACATTATCTCTCCTCTATCCATGTAATGATTGACAGATCCTAGTGAAGGAGCAGATCAGTCTCTGTGTCTGTGTCTCTGCTGAGTCACTGCAAGCTGGAAGGAGCACTAGGCTAGCGGAGCAGACGACAGCAGAGCACCATAACCTACCGGATGTTTGAGGAGAAACACCATGCCTCCATCTACCAGAGGTACCGCTTTGTACCCCCAGAGGAGATCAGAGACATCATCCTGCATTACCTGGAAAGGAAGGTGAGACCAGAGTTTAATATACAGTACAAGTTTGGACAAACCAACCCATTCAAGGGTTTTTCTTTATTTTTAATATTTTCTACATTGTAGAATAATAGTGAAAACATCAAAACTATGAAATAACACATATGGAATCATGTAGTAACCAAAAAAGTGTTAAACAAATAAATACATGTTTTATATATCTGAGATTCTTCAAAGTAGCCACCCTTTGCCTTGATGGCAGCTTTGCACATTCTTGGCATTCTCTCAACCAGCTTCATGAGGTAGTCACCTGGAATGCATTTACATTAACAGGTGTGCCTAGTTAAAAGTTCATTTGTAAAATGTCTTTCCTTCTTAATGTGTTTGAGCAAATCGGTTGTGTTGTGACAAGGTGGTGGTGGTATGCAGAAGATAGCTCATTTGCACTCCATATGTGGGAACTCCTTCAAGACTGTTGGAAATGCATTCCAGGTGAAGCTGGATGAGAGAATGCCAAGAGTGAGCAAAGCTGTCATCAAGGCGAAAGGTGGCAACTTTGAATATAAAATATATTTTGATGTATTTAATAATTTTATGGTTACTACATGATACCATATGTGTTATTTCAGAGTTTTGATGTCTTCACTAATATTCTACAATGTAGAAAAGAGTAAAAATAAAGAAAAACCCTTGAATGAGTTAGTTTGTCCAAACTTTTAACTGGTACTGTATATTATCTGTATTGAACATCACATTTACACTCACTAGCTATCACTCTCCTTTAGTGAAGGCTAGATATATAGTGTCTCACTGGTCCCCCCTCTTTAGAAAGTCCAGCCTCATGCCCTAGCTGTGGACCTGGGCTGTGGGACAGGGCAGAACTCACGCCTGATGGCCCCACACTTCCAGGAGGTGGTGGGCATCGACATCAGCGAGTGCCAACTGGAGGAGGCCAGGGCAGTGACAGGGTTCAACAACATCACCTACAGGTATTTGAACGTGTGTATGTGTGTGTTTAGCCTTGCTATCCTTTTGAGGTCCAAAAGTCCTCACAAGGATAGTAAAACAATGAAAAATGTGATAAGTGGGGACATTTCTCCGTTTCTCATACATTAAGAAAAATTGCTATTTTAGAGTTTGGTTAGGGTTTAGGGATTAAGAGTGTTTATTTTTGTATTGGTGTCAAACCTTGGGTTGCACGGGCCTATTGCACCTCTGACCAGTCTGGAGAAAGTGGGAGGACATGAGAGGCCGAGAGCTCTGAGGGGTCACCCACAACAATTCAAAAGCAGGAGGAAGACAATCATAAAACACAACCTGGGAGTAAAAGGTTTAACCTTAAACCAAATCTCATATAAAATTAGGGTTAAGGGTTAGGGTTAGATTTAGGGTTTAGGGATAATAGGATTTTGAATGGGAGAAAATGTAAACCAACGTGTATGTTGTTTAAAAACAGTGATGACAATCTGCAGAGACGGTCAATTACACTCAGGACAAAGGTCAGCAGTAGCTTCTCACTTTCAATAGGCCCCTAGTTAATATGTTAGTTTATGTAGAAATCCTCAATATTTGGTGCTGTGTCTTAATACTTACTATACAGGAAAGGGACAGCTGAGGAGCTGCCGTTTCCGGATGCTTCTGTGGACCTACTGACTGCAGCCTCAGCGGCCCATTGGTTTGACCAGCAGCGGTTCCTCTTGGAGGCAGGCCGGGTCCTGAAGCCTTGTGGCTGCATGGCTCTGCTTGGCTTTGCTGATAACTTCAGACTCCATTACGGCTCATGTGGGGACAGACTCACTGACATCTGTGATGAGGTGAAAACCAATGCTACTTAATTGGTTTAGTGTGTCATATGTTTATTTTCATTGGGTACTAAGTACAATTGTTGTTTTCATGTACAGTATGCTTACAACATTTTTGTTTGCTGCCATATTGAGACATTTCTCTTGTGATTTAAAAAAAAAATGTCCATGGGCTCACCTGTATGATACAACAGACCCTCACAATTCTTTGTTTGATATAAGTACCAAGTTTCCTGACTGTTTCCTGACTGAGATTTGACTTTGCTATCCCCAGTTCAAGAAGGTGCTGTTACCATACACCAGCACACGGGTAGCAGTGGCCAACACCAAACTACAGGAGCTTTACACTGCTATCCCCTTCCCTGACAAAGAGAGGTAACTCATACAGCCTCTGTGAGAACCCAGTAGAACAGCCTGTTACACATTAAAACATTTCTCATGGTGTGACTTTGACCCTGTGTCTCTGAGTTTCTATTTGAGAATTAAATATATATATATATACAGAAGTAATGCACTCACACCTAGTGACTCACAGGTGGTCAAAATCAAATGTTGTTCTCAATAAACTGCAGGAGTATTCAATATTATGACTTACTTGACTTAAACCTCGTGGCCCCCCTGGGTAAATAGGGCATCCACTATGACTCTCCTCTCAATTCAACAGTGTGTGGGTATCTGTTCTTCTTTCAGAATTGAGTGTATCCCACTGAAGCAGCAGATCTCAGTGAGGAACATAGTGGGCTTCATGGAGTCCTTCTCCATGTACCAGGCCTTACAGAGGGCCGAGCCTGATGCTGCCACCGCACTGCTGCAGAGAACACTTGACAGGTAACAACCCTGATCAATCAACGGATGAATGAATGACTGAATGGATGGATGAATGGATTATGGGTGAATGAATGAACTAATGAGATTATTTAAACAAATGATTGAACAAATACAAAACGTCATCCATGTCACTTTTATGGTCCATCCGACATGGAATTATTTTATCAAATATATTGACGTCATATTGCAGGTTTCTGAAGGAGATGGGAGTCACATCACCAGACACACTCATGGAAGTGACGCTGGAGTATTTCTGTGTCCTGGCGTCTAAACCGGAGTGAACACTCTTTACAGTGTGAATGTGTTTGTGTGTAGACAGATGTTTCTTAAGCTTGTGTTTAGGCTTGTGTGAATCATGTTCAAGCTGTTACTAGGAATGTTATTCTGTTCACATAAGATGTCATTGAAGTCCCTTTGGTTTTGTCTGCTCTTTTCTATTATACATTGTAATGTAGAGCAAACTATTCACCTTAGTCACATCATTATCAAAATGCTTGCCACATTTAGTATCTTCCTTGCCTGAGATTGACAATAAAATGTGTCTGTAGACACAATTGTAAATGTTGAATATTATTTAACTTCAGGGCCGTATCAAGTGTCTCAGAGTAATATTAGGGGTGTGGATTTTAGGATCGGTTTTGCCTTTTAGATCACAATGAAAAATATAACATGGACAACAGGGATCTGATCCTGGTCTGAGACACTTGATACTTAGGCTGCATTTAGACAGGCAGACCAATTCTGATACTTTTTCACTAATTTGTCTTTTGAGGAATCAGATCAGATCTGAAAAAGACCTGATGTGAAAAGATCTGATGCGAAAACATCAGAATTCGGCTGCCTGTCTAAACGTAGCCACACTGCCCCAGATGTTCTTTAAAAATAAAAATAAATGCTGTATGCATGTGTTCAACCAAATTCACAACATCATGCAAACTTTGAGAAGACCTTTAATCGGTTCTTGGACCAGTCCTTCAGACATTGACTGTTTATGATTAACTCTTTCAATGATCTAGTGGTAGTGCAGCTCAGGATAAAGCCTGTTGTTGTTGATCTATGGCTCAGTGATCAGTTGGAATAAGGTTTTTATCTGAGTAAGGAGACTGAACTCATCAGGCTTTTGTATTTTCCCACATCAATCACAACAAGGAAAGCATCTCATAGGAAAACAATTTTATGATCCTTCCCCCATCCCATCTCCATGGGACTTCTTATTGGTTCTGACACAGCACACAGCCCTCTTTGACCCCATGAGCCCAGCCTCATTCGCAAACACACATTCCCATGAAGCTGCTGCTCTGCCCCTTCCTCTCTCTATCTGGGGCCTGTCTCATACTAGCCTGGCCAAGCACCTAGTGGTTTCCCTGGAACTGGCCCTATGAAGAAAGATAATCTCCTGCGATGAGTGAGGTAGTGTGTGTGTGATCACATTCCTTAACGTAGCCTCCACAACCCAGTGAGAAAGAAAGCTTGCATGAGTTTAGTAAAATCTGTAAGAGAAACAGGTCTCTTTCTGGGCTGGAGAAAACCTTTTGTATTCCTGTTTTCTCCTGTAGTATAGCTCAGTGGCATGGCACGACATCTGTTTGAAGGTAAGGTGCATGTTGCCTCCTACTGGAAATACAGAGTCTCAGCTCATTGAAGAGGCCTTGTCCTTCCTGAAGAGAAGGTAGTCGTGACATATACCTGTTACACAGGATACAGACCGTTTGTTTTTCTTAAATCAAATATCATGGAATATGCATGCTCAGATGATATGGTTACAGTCTTCTGTGGACATAAAATATAAACGCATCAAGTAAAGTGTTGGTTTCATGAACTGAAATAAAAGATCCCAGAAATATTTGATACCCACAAAATGCCTATTTCTCTCAAGTCTTGTGCACAAATTAGTTTACATCCCTGTTAGTGAGCATTTCTCCTTTTCCAAAATAATCCATCCACCTGACTGGTGTGGCATAACAAGAAGCTGATTAAAGAGCATGGTCAGTACACAGATGCACCTTGTGCTGGGGAAAATATAAATCCTCTCTAAAATGTGGAGTTTTGTCACACAACATAATGCCACAGATGTCTCAAGATTTGAGGGAGTGTGCAATTGGCATGCTGACTGCAGTAATCTCCACCAGAGCTTTTGCCAGAGAATTGAATGTTCATTTCTAAACCATAAGCTGCCTCCAATGTCATCTTAGAGAATTTGGCAGTACGTCCAACTGGCCTCACAATCGCAGACCATGTGTAACCACGCCAGCCCAGGACCTCCACATCTGGTTTCTTCACCTGCAGCCAACCGGACAGCTGATGAAACTGAGGAGTATTTCCGTCTGTAATAAAGCTCTTTGTGTGGAAAAACAAATTCTAATTGGCTGGGTCTGGCTCCCAAGTCGGTGGGCCTCTGCCCTGCAGCCCTTTGACCTGGAAGTAGATGTAGTCTGTGGGTCAGGGTACTGTGCTCCTGGCCTCCTCACTTCTCCTCAGTGTTGGGGACCGCCATGAGACCTGCCCAGCAGGAGGTGGCCCTGGAGCATGTAACCGCCCATAACATCTCTTACAGGTCAGAGTCACCACCCCTAACATCTCCTACAGGTCAGTCACCTCCCCTAACATCTCTTACTACAGGTCAGAGCCATTCGCCCCTAACATCTCTTACACGTCAGAGTCACCGCCCCTAACATCTCCTACAGGTCAGAGTCACCGCCCCTAACATCTCCTATAGGTCAGAGTCACTGCCCCTAACATCTCCTACAGGTCAGAGTCACCGCCCCTAACATCTCTTACAGGTCAGAGTCACTGCCCCTAACATCTCTTACACGTCAGAGTCACCGCCCCTAACATCTCTTACACGTCAGAGTCACTGCCCCTAACATCTCCTACAGGTCAGAGTCACCGCCCCTAACATCTCTTACAGGTCAGAGTCACTGCCCCTAACATCTCTTACACGTCAGAGTCACCGCCCCTAACATCTCTTACACGTCAGAGTCACCGCCCCTAACATCTCTTACAGGTCAGAGTCACTGCCCCTAACATCTCTTACACGTCAGAGTCACCACCCCTAACATCTCCTACAGGTCAGTCACCTCCCCTAACATCTCTTACTACAGGTCAGAGCCACCGCCCCTAACATCTCTTACACGTCAGAGTCACTGCCCCTAACATCTCCTACAGGTCAGAGTCACCGCCCCTAACATCTCTTACAGGTCAGAGTCACCGCCCCTAACATCTCTTACAGGTCAGAGTCACCACCCCTAACATCTCCTACAGGTCAGAGTCACCGCCCTTAACATCTCTTACAGGTCAGAGTCACCGCCCCTAACATCTCTTACAGGTCAGAGTCACCGGCCCTAACATCTCTTACAAGTCAGAGTCACCGCCCCTAACATCTCTTACAGGTCAGAGTCACCGCCCCTAACATCTCTTACAGGTCAGAGTCACCGCCCCTAACATCTCTTTACAGGTCAGAGTTAACATCTCCTACTGGTCAGAGTCCCTAACATCTTTTACAGGTCAGAGTTACCGCCCCTAACATCTCTTACAGGTCAGAGTCACCGCCCCTCACATCTCTTACAGGTCAGAGTCACCGCCCCTAACATATCCTACAAGTCAGAGTACAGGTCAGAGTCACCGCCCTAACATCTCTTACAGGTCAGAGTCACCGCCCCTAACATCTCTAACAGGTCAGAGTCACCACCCCTAACATCTCCTACAGGTCAGAGTCTCCGCCCCTAACATCTCCTACAGGTCAGAGTCACCGGCCCTAACATCTCCTACAGGTCAGAGTCACAGCCCCTAACATCTCCACAGGTCAGAGTCACCGCCCCTAACATCTCTTACATTTCAGAGTTACCGCCCCTAACATCTCCTACAGGTCAGAGTCACCGCCCCTAACATCTCCTACAGGTCAGAGTCACCGCCCCTAACATCTCTTACAGGTCAGAGTCACATAACATCTTACAGGTCAGAGTTACCGCCCTAACATCTCTTACAGGTCAGAGTCACCGCCCCTCACATCTCTTACAGGTCAGAGTCACCGCCCCTAACATCTTTTACAGGTCAGAGTTACCGCCCCTAACATCTCTTACAGGTCAGAGTCACCGCCCCTAACATATCCTACAGGTCAGAGTCACCGCCCCTAACATCTTTTACAGGTCAGAGTTACCGCCCCTAACATCTCTTACAGGTCAGAGTCACCGCCCCTCACATCTCTTACAGGTCAGAGTCACCGCCCTAACATATCCTACAGGTCAGAGTCACCGCCCCTAATATCTCCTACAGGTCAGAGTCACCGCCCCTAACATCTCTTACAGGTCAGAGTCACCGCCCCTAACATCTCTAACAGGTCAGAGTCACCACCCCTAACATCTCCTACAGGTCAGAGTCACCACCCCTAACATCTCCTACAGGTCAGAGTCACCGCCCCTAACATCTCTTACAGGTCAGAGTCACTGCCCCTAACATCTCTTACACGTCAGAGTCACCACCCCTAACATCTCCTACAGGTCAGTCACCTCCCCTAACATCTCTTACTACAGGTCAGAGCCACCGCCCCTAACATCTCTTACACGTCAGAGTCACTGCCCCTAACATCTCCTACAGGTCAGAGTCACCGCCCCTAACATCTCTTACAGGTCAGAGTCACCGCCCCTAACATCTCTTACAGGTCAGAGTCACCACCCCTAACATCTCCTACAGGTCAGAGTCACCGCCCTTAACATCTCTTACAGGTCAGAGTCACCGCCCCTAACATCTCTTACAGGTCAGAGTCACCGGCCCTAACATCTCTTACAAGTCAGAGTCACCGCCCCTAACATCTCTTACAGGTCAGAGTCACCGCCCCTAACATCTCTTACAGGTCAGAGTCACCGCCCCTAACATCTCTTTACAGGTCAGAGTCACCGCCCCTAACATCTCCTACTGGTCAGAGTCACCGCCCCTAACATCTCCTACTGGTCAGAGTCACCGCCCCTAACATCTTTTACAGGTCAGAGTTACCGCCCCTAACATCTCTTACAGGTCAGAGTCACCGCCCCTCACATCTCTTACAGGTCAGAGTCACCGCCCTAACATATCCTACAGGTCAGAGTCACCGCCCCTAATATCTCCTACAGGTCAGAGTCACCGCCCCTAACATCTCTTACAGGTCAGAGTCACCGCCCCTAACATCTCTAACAGGTCAGAGTCACCACCCCTAACATCTCCTACAGGTCAGAGTCACCACCCCTAACATCTCCTACAGGTCAGAGTCTCCGCCCCTAACATCTCCTACAGGTCAGAGTCACCGGCCCTAACATCTCCTACAGGTCAGAGTCACAGCCCCTAACATCTCCTACAGGTCAGAGTCACCGCCCCTAACATCTCTTACATTTCAGAGTTACCGCCCCTAACATCTCCTACAGGTCAGAGTCACCGCCCCTAACATCTCCTACAGGTCAGAGTCACCACCCCTAACATCTCTTACAGGTCAGAGTCACCACCCCTAACATCTCCTACAGGTCAGAGTTACCGCCCCTAACATCTCTTACAGGTCAGAGTCACCGCCCCTCACATCTCTTACAGGTCAGAGTCACCGCCCTAACATCTTTTACAGGTCAGAGTTACCGCCCTAACATCTCTTACAGGTCAGAGTCACCGCCCTAACATATCCTACAGGTCGCCCTAACATCTTTTACAGGTCAGAGTTACCGCCCTAACATCTCTTACAGGTCAGAGTCACCGCCCCTCACATCTCTTACAGGTCAGAGTCACCGCCCTAACATATCCTACAGGTCAGAGTCACCGCCCCTAATATCTCCTACAGGTCAGAGTCACCGCCCCTAACATCTCTTACAGGTCAGAGTCACCGCCCCTAACATCTCTAACAGGTCAGAGTCACCACCCCTAACATCTCCTACAGGTCAGAGTCACCACCCCTAACATCTCCTACAGGTCAGAGTCACCGCCCCTAACATCTCCTACAGGTCAGAGTCACCGGCCCTAACATCTCCTACAGGTCAGAGTCACAGCCCCTAACATCTCCTACAGGTCAGAGTCACCGCCCCTAACATCTCTTACATTTCAGAGTTACCACCCCTAACATCTCCTACAGGTCAGAGTCACCGCCCCTAACATCTCCTACAGGTCAGAGTCACCGCCCCTAACATCTCTTACAGGTCAGAGTCACCACCCCTAACATCTCCTACAGGTCAGAGTTACCGCCCCTAACATCTCTTACAGGTCAGAGTCACCGCCCCTCACATCTCTTACAGGTCAGAGTCACCGCCCCTAACATCTTTTACAGGTCAGAGTTACCGCCCCTAACATCTCTTACAGGTCAGAGTCACCGCCCCTAACATATCCTACAGGTCAGAGTCACCGCCCCTAATATCTCCTACAGGTCAGAGTCACCGCCCCTAACATCTCTTACAGGTCAGAGTCACCGCCCCTAACATCTCTTACAGGTCAGAGTCACCGCCCCTAACATCTCTTACAGGTCAGAGCCACCGCCCCTAACATCTCTTACAGTTCAGAGTCACCGCCCCTCACATCTCTTACAGGTCAGAGTCACCGCCCTAACATATCCTACAGGTCAGAGTCACCGCCCCTAACATCTCCTACAGGTCAGAGCCACCGCCCCTAACATCTCTTACAGTTCAGAGTCACCGCCCCTAACATCTCCTACAGGTCAGAGTCACCACCCCTAACATCTCCTACAGGTCAGAGTCACCACCCCTAACATCTCCTACAGGTCAGAGTCACCGCCCCTAACATCTCTTACATTTCAGAGTTACCGCCCCTAACATCTCCTACAGGTCAGAGTCACCGCCCCTAACATCTCCTACAGGTCAGAGTCACCGCCCCTAACATCTCTTACAGGTCAGAGTCACCGCCCCCAACATCTCCTACAGGTCAAAGTCACCGCCCCTAACATCTCCTACAGGTCAGAGTCACCGCCCCTAACATCTCCTACAGGTCAGAGTCACCGCCCCTAACATCTCTTACAGGTCAGAGTCACCGCCCCAACATCTCCTACAGGTCAAAGTCACCGCCCTAACATCTCCTACAGGTCAGAGTCACCACCCCTAACATCTCCTACAGGTCAGAGTCACCGCCCCTAACATCTCCTACAGGTCAGAGTCACCGCCCCTAACATCTCTTACAGGTCAGAGTCACCACCCCTAACATCTCCTACAGGTCAGAGTTACCGCCGCTAACATCTCTTACAGGTCAGAGTCACCGCCCCTCACATCTCTTACAGGTCAGAGTCACCGCCCCTAACATCATTTACAGGTCAGAGTTACCGCCCCTAACATCTCTTACAGGTCAGAGTCACCGCCCCTAACATATCCTACAGGTCAGAGTCACCGCCCCTAATATCTCCTACAGGTCAGAGTCACCGCCCCTAACATCTCTTACAGGTCAGAGTCACCGCCCCTAACATCTCTTACAGGTCAGAGTCACCGCCCCTAACATCTCTTACAGGTCAGAGCCACCGCCCTAACATCTCTTACAGTTCAGAGTCACCGCCCCTCACATCTCTTACAGGTCAGAGTCACCGCCCTAACATATCCTACAGGTCAGAGTCACCGCCCCTAACATCTCCTACAGGTCAGAGCCACCGCCCCTAACATCTCTTACAGTTCAGAGTCACCGCCCCTAACATCTCCTACAGGTCAGAGTCACCACCCTAACATCTCCTACAGGTCAGAGTCACCACCCCTAACATCTCCTACAGGTCAGAGTCACCGCCCTAACATCTCTTACATTTCAGAGTTACCGCCCTAACATCTCCTACAGGTCAGAGTCACCGCCCCTAACATCTCCTACAGGTCAGAGTCACCGCCCCTAACATCTCTTACAGGTCAGAGTCACCGCCCCCAACATCTCCTACAGGTCAAAGTCACCGCCCCTAACATCTCCTACAGGTCAGAGTCACCGCCCCTAACATCTCTTACAGGTCAGAGTCACCGCCCCTAACATCTCCTACAGGTCAGAGTCACCGCCCCTAACATCTCTTACTGGTCAGAGTCACCGCCCCTAACATCTCTTACAGGTCAGAGTCACCGCCCCTCACATCTCTTACAGGTCAGAGTCACCGCCCCTAACATCTCCTACAGGTCAGAGTCACCGCCCCTAACATCTTTTACAGGTCAGAGTCACCGCCCCTCACATCTCTTACAGGTCAGAGTCACCGCCCCTAACATCTTTTACAGGTCAGAGTTACCGCCCCTAACATCTCTTACAGGTCAGAGTCACCGCCCCTAACATCTCTAACAGGTCAGAGTCACCGCCCCTCACAACAGGTCAGAGTCTAACATATCCTACAGGTCAGAGTCACCGCCCCTAATATCTCTCCTACAGGTCAGAGTCACCGCCCCTAACATCTCCTACAGGTCAGAGTCACCGCCCCTAACATCTCCTACAGGTCAGAGACACCGCCCCTAACATCTCCTACAGGTCAGAGTCACCGCCCCTAACATCTCTTACAGGTCAGAGTCTCGGCCCCTAACATCTCCTACAGGTCAGAGTCACCGCCCCTAACATCTCCTACAGGTTAGAGTCACCGCCCCTAACATCTCTTACAGGTCAGAGTCTAACTAACATCTCCTACAGGTCAGAGACACCGCCCCTAACATCTCCTACAGGTCAGAGTCACCGCCCCTAACATCTCCTACAGGTCAGTCACCGCCCCTAACATCTCTAACAGGTCAGAGACACTGCCCCTAACATCTCCTTCAGGTCAGAGTCACCGCCCCTAACATCTCTTACAGGTCAGAGCCATCGCCCCTAACATCTCTTACAGGTCAGAGCCAACCCCAGAAGGGAGAGGAGAAACGTGGACTGGACTGGAGGGTCATGTTTTGTTTTGAGGAACACTAACATGGACTCAAACTCTCTTTACATTACATTCATAGAATACAAAAGAGCAGAAACAGATCTGAGACTAGGCTAGCAAATATCTTTACAGCTCTGAGACTAGGCTAGCAAATATCTTTACAGATCTGAGACTAGGCTAGCAAATATCTTTACAGATCTGAGACTAGGCTAGTAAATATCTTTACAGATCTGAGACTAGGCTAGCAAATATCTTTACAGATCTGAGACTAGGCTAGCAAATATCTTTACAGATCTGAGAATAGGCTAGCAAATATCTTTAGAGATCTGAGACTAGGCTAACAAATATCTTTAGAGATCTGAGACTAGGCTAGCAAATATCTTTACAGATCTGAGACTAGGCTAGCAAATATCTTTACAGATCTGAGACAAGGCTAGCAAATTACTTCAGTATAGCCTGTATTATGTAGCCCTGATTTTTATGTCTCTCGTTTCTTTATATTCAGTCTCTCTTGTCTCTGTCTGTCAGACAGTGTCCGGCTATAGAGCTGCCCTTCGCAGCTCAGTGGACCTGGTGACGGCCATGACTGCCTGACCGGCCGCAGTTCCTCCAAGGAAGCCCTTAGGATCCTGCATCCTAAAGGCCGTCTCTATCCGCTCAACTGTACCATGGACATGGAGATCCATTATGGCGACTGCTACCACACACTCAACAGTCCTCAAGAAGGTCTGGACAACTCTAGAGAATTTAATAAAAGTATATTATCCATAAACAGTGGAAATGTACCATTCTAAACACTGTAGAAAACAAAACGCAATGCACATTTTTGATAGATTGACGATGTACAAATTCTCAATGCATACAGTAGATTTGATGTGTGTTTTTTCAACAGCATTTGTCTTTTTTTATCTCATCAGTTTTATGCTGCCCTCCTGCCCTATCGTAACCTCTGCCTGGGCACCCAACTCTGTGGCTCTCTACAAACAGTCCTACAAATCCATCCCCTACACAGAGAAAGAGTGGTGAGGCCTGAGTACCATTGCATCCACTGTTATATCTGCCATTGTTACTATTGTATTCCCATGTACAATAATTGTTGAATTGGTTCACAATTCAATGCTAGCCTCGATTTCCAGGGTTCCTCCAGTAGCCGATTGATTAACAACAATTGGAAGGATTGCATTGCGAGACTAACTCATTGCTCATTTTGTGTTGAACAGATGTGTCTAGGCAGGAGTGTGTTTAGATGAACAGCCAGGTCTCATAGACTAGACATAACATAGTAAGCCTACTCTTCCCCTAACCCTAACCTTACCCCTTACAGCTAACCCTAACCCTAGCCTAGCTAACATTAGCCAGCTAGCAAATTTGTAACTATTGTACGTTTTGTAAATTCGTAACATATAATAAGAAGTGTAATTTGTAACATATCATACGAAATGGGTGATGGACATCCACAAATTAATACATACCATATGAAACGTAACATATCTTACTAAATGGAGCTTCCCCAGATGTACGTACAGAATAATATGAAATGTAAAGGCATCATTTAACGTTACATCTGACATCTCTCTCTGTCCTCTCCAGACTGTTGGCTGTGATGGAGGTGAGCTCCCCAGAGACTGAGGTTGTGGTCAGAGTCAGGTATTTCTACCTGCTAGCCTGCAAGCCAGAGGACTAGCTACAGATAACTGAGACTATGATGTTTCCCCTGTGGAAACTTAAATATTTAGTTAGTGATGAACAATTAAGGAAGTTGTTATTACTGTTGTCACGTCCTGACCATAGAGAGCTGTTTATTCTCTATGTTGGTTGGGGCGTGACAGTGACTACGGTGGGTTATCTAGGTGATTAATGATTTATGTTGGCCTGGTATGGTTCCCAATCAGAGGCAGCTGTTTATCGTTGTCTCTGATTGGGGATCATATTTAGGCAGCCTTTTTCCCCATTGTGCTTTGTGGGATCTTGACTATGTATAGTTGCCTGTGAGCACTATTGTAGCGGCACGTTTTGTTCGTTTATTGTTTTGCGGTTCACATAGCAATAAAGATGTGGAGCCCAGATCACGCTGCGCTTTGGTCCAGTTATTATGACGATCGTGACAACTGTGTACATTTATATTACTAAAGCTTGCCAATGAGTGGTATCTTATCTAATATAGTTTGTCATTCTGGCTCCAGTTTTACGTACTTCACAAGCAGACAAACACAGCCCGTGATATGAGATGTGTGTGTGTGTGGATAGCATAGGATCCTCAGAGGAGTGATCTCGAGAGACCAAATTACCCAGTTTGTCACTGAGACAGGAGGACATTGATTCCTTACATTGGGACTCAAAGCAGAGGGAATAGTATATACAGGGAAAAGTACCTAGCATAGCACTTTCAGTCTCTAAAGGTTTTGCTTCATGGACACAAGTTTGTTTAGATAACTTTCCAGCATGGTTTCTCATTTTGTGTGAGTGTGTGTGTAAGCCTGCATGTGTGTATCTGTGTGTGTGGTAAGCTGTAGAGAGAGTGGATGTCACAGGAGCTTGTCCTAACTGTATGGGCATAGCAGGGGACATCTGTAAAACAATCACAGAAGAAACAGTAAATAACATTGCCTTAGGAAAATATGCCTCTCCATACCCCTTGAGTCCATCACAATGTTTGGTAAAATATAGCCAACCAGAACATTCAATAGAAAGTGGGTTCCACTCCTGGAACAAAATAAGCAGCTTGCTGTGCCAGATTTCCACCCCCACAAGTCATGGAAAGTGTGTGTGTCTGTGCGTGTGTGTGTGTGTTTGTGTGTGATATAGGGCAGGGAACAGCAGGTTGTTTCGCATCCATACTTTCTCTGAAAAAGGGGGCCAAACTGGGGCAAAAGAGGGATGAACTCCTATCCCTCAGTCCCACATCACTTCTGGAGACACTGTCACACCAGGTGATCAGAGTCCAGACCAGGACCAGACCACAGGAGTAAAGAATGTATAGATACACCCTCAGTTCTGGGATATTTATTGCGTTCTGCATTAGCATCGAACAGCCCCCGTGATATGCAGCTGTTCAGGGAGGCTAGAAACCATTATACACAGACAGTTAGAAAAGCCAAGGCTAGCTTTTTCAAGCAGAAATTTGCTTCCTGCAACACTAACTCAAAAAGGTTCTGGGACACTGTAAAGTCCATGGAGAATAAGAACACCTCCTCCCAGCTGCCCACTGCACTGAAGATAGGAAACACTGTCACCACTGATAAATCCACCATAATTGAGAATTTCAATAAGCATTTTTCTACGGCTTGCCATGCTTTCCACCAGGCTACTCCTACCCCGGTCAACAGCACTAAACCCCCCACAGCATCTCGCCCAAGCCTTCCCCATTTCTCCTTCTCCCAAATCCAGTCAGCTGAAGTTCTGAAAGAGCTGCAAAATCTGGACCCCTACAAATCAGCCGGGCTAGACAATCTGGACCCTTTCTTTCTAAAATGATCTGCCGAAATTGTTGCCACCCCTATAACTAGCCTGTTCAATCTCTCTTTCGTGTCTTCTGAGATTCCCAAAGATTGGAAAGCAGCTGCGGTCATCCCCCTCTTCAAAGGGGGACACTCTTGGCCCAAACTGCTACAGACCTATATCTATCCTACCCTGCCTTTCTAAGGTCTTCGAAAGCCGAGTCAACAAACAGATTACCGACCATTTCGAATCTCACCATACCTTCTCTGATATGCAATCTGGTTTCAGAGCTGGTCATGGGTGCACCTCAGCCACGCTCAAGGTCCTAAACGATATCTTAACCGCCATCGATAAGAAACATTACTGTGCAGCTGTATTCATTGATCTGGCCAAGGCTTTCGACTCTGTCAATCACCACATCCTCATGGGCAGACTCGACAGCCTTGGTTTCTCAAATGATTGCCTCGCCTGGTTCACCAACTACTTCTCTGATAGAGTTCAGTGTGTCAAATCGGAGGGTCTGCTGTCCGGACCTCTGGCAGTCTCTATGGGGGTGCCACAGGGTTCAATTCTTGGACCGACTCTCTTCTCTGTATACATCAATGATGTCGCTCTTGCTGCTGGTGAGTCTCTGATCCACCTCTACGCAGACGACACCATTCTGTATATCCGGCCCTTCTTTGGACACTGTGTTAACAACCCTCCAGGCAAGCTTCAATGCCATACAACTCTCCTTCCGTGGCCTCCAATTGCTCTTAAATACAAGTAAAACTAAATGCATGCTCTTCAACCGATCGCTGCCTGCACCTACCCGCCTGTCCAACATCACTACTCTAGACGGCTCTGACTTAGAATACGTGGACAACTACAAATACCTAGGTGTCTGGTTAGACTGTAAACTCTCCTTCCAGACCCACATCAAACATCTCCAATCCAAAGTTAAATCTAGTATTGGCTTCCTATTTCGCAACAAAGCATCCTTCACTCATGCTGCCAAACATACCCTTGTAAAACTGACCATCCTACCAATCCTCGACTTTGGCGATGTCATTTACAAAATAGCCTCCAATACCATACTCAACAAATTGGATGCAGTCTATCACAGTGCAATCCGTTTTGTCACCAAAGCCCCATATACTACCCACCATTGCGACCTGTATGCTCTCGTTGGCTGGCCCTCGCTTCATACTCGTCGCCAAACCCACTGGCTCCATGTCATCTACAAGACCCTGCTAGGTAAAGTCTCCCCTTATCTCAGCTCGCTGGTCACCATAGCATCTCCCACCTGTAGCACACGCTCCAGCAGGTATATCTCTCTAGTCACCCCCAAAACCAATTCTTTCTTTGGCCGCCTCTCCTTCCAGTTCTCTGCTGCCAATGACTGGAACGAACTTCGAAAATCTCTGAAATTGGAAACACTTATCTCCCTCACTAGCTTTAAGCACCAACTGTCAGAGCAGCTCACAGATTACTGCACCTGTACATAGCCCACGTATAATTTAGCACCAAACAACTACCTCTTTCCCTACTGGACTTATTTTATTTATTTATTTTGCTCCTTTGCACCCCATTCTTTTTTTGCACATTCTTCCACTGCAAATCTACCATTCCAGTGTTTTACTTGCTATATTGTATTTACTTTGCCACCATGGCCTTTTTTGCCTTTACCTCCCTTATCTCACCTCATTTGCTCACATCGTATATAGACTTGTTTATACTGTATTATTGACTATGTTTGTTTTACTCCATGTGTGTCATTGTATGTGTCGAACTGCTTTGCTTTATCTTGGCCAGGTCGCAATTGTAAATGAGAACTTGTTCTCAACTTGCCTACCTGGTTAAATAAAGGTGAAATAAATAAATAAAATAAAAATTGTCATTGGGGCCTCAGTCTACAGAATAATGCTGACTCATAAGAACAAAAGTATAATAAATCTGACCCCTAGCCTGCTCTGTGGCTGTATATCGTGGAAGGGGATGGCCATTAATCAGACACTGACTTGTCGTGTTGTTTGAGAGAGAGAGCAGACCCTCATTGCACCAAGACGTATTTGCTTTGTGAGAGGGCCAATTGGCTAGTAGCTCTATCATGGAACTGATGATGACATAGAGGGGAAAGCATTGACATCTCATTCAATGTTGGTGAAAATATGACGCATTTAAGAAAATAGATTGAAATGCATTTTTATGTTTTGTTCACAGCAGCAGATTTCAACAAACAAAAAGTATGAGTTCCTCACTTCAGCAATGACTGAAATGCCTGAATACTGCTGAAAACCCCATAGATGCTTAAATGTTCATGTGCCAGATGTGGAAAAATAGGGATTTTAGTGATAAGAAGTAATAAGTTATTTCAGATACTGCCCAGAGGCCCTTCTTATCATTATTCCCCAAATGTAAACTAAGGGTGGCAGCCTTGCTGAAGAAATAATCCCTTTGGAAAGGGTGGGTAGCCGAAGACCATTGTGTCATTGTTAGAATGAGCGGTTCAGGATTGAGGGATTCTCTGCTGCAAATGCACTATGATATAACATGCAAAGAGGAACTGGCTGGCCAGCCTCCTGATAACATCTTTCCAATTATAACAGCACTTCTCTCCAACATCTTCGTCTGATTCCAACAAGTGGCAAAAACAACATAGAAAAGCAGTGCTGGTTCGCAGAACTTTTTATTTTAGGTTTATTTGGATCGTGGATTGCTCCTATTCTCTCATGCTCATAATTTCTGAGTTTTTATTTAGCTCTGCTGCCTGTAACATTGGGTAAAACAACAAAGGTATCACTTGGCACTAACAGACAGTGAAGCCCCATTCATGATACACCAAATGCTGGCCTTGACAGTCAGAGCAAGAGGGCACTGTTGCTTGGGAATCAGAAGGCTAATTGGTACAGAAACCCGAACACTGCAAGTCTTGTGTCAGTGTGTGTGAATATAGTAGGCTTATGAAGCATTGTGAGGATTGGGTCATTTCTAGTGTGTAGAAGTTAGCTGAGGCTGTAAGATTTTGTGAATGGGTGAGGAGAAACAGGTTTTTTTTTCTAATAACAAAAAGTATAATGTTGTCTCTTTGGTTTGGCTTTTAATTTAATCTAATAGGAACTTTTACATGGTATGTAACTAGAAACCATCATTTCCAAAACAGTTCTTAGGGCGATTTCACCTAACTGAACATAATAATGTGTTACTTATTTTGACCAACTGTGTTGCCTATTTTCTTTGCTTTGTCTAGCAGAACTAATGTTTTCACGTGATATTTGGCCGGACAACAGTAACAAACGGAACAATCCCTCACCTCCTTTAACGACACTGGCAGTAGAGTTGTTACAGCTGGCTTTACAAGTGGGATGCACTGTTGAGCGCTACATCCCAAGGGGTTTATGATTGTATGGAGATTGTGACAGCTGGTTAAATGGCATCTCTTGACAAGGCAAGAACAAGATGTATGTCAGAAGAAGTGCAGTATTATCATAAGGAGAATTATACTTGGAATACAGAGGAGGAATGGAGGCAAGAGTGGCAGAGGAGGTCTAAGAGAGAGAGGGAGGGTGAAGTATCGAAGGTGGCAGGTGTGAAGTTCTCAGAGCCTGAGGCTTGCACTGAGGGTCAGGATAAAGATGAGTCTGTGACAGTAGGTGAAGTTGTGGAAGAAGTGTACCCTTGCCTTTTGGCAGATCCATGTGTGGTTTCAGGGTGGGTGAAAACAGAGTTGGGTGCTGTGGAATCAGTATAGGTAACCAGAAGTGGTCTTGTAATAATTGTTTGTGTTTCTGCTGGTCAGAGGGAGCAGGCGCTCCGTGTTAAACAAATGGGGGCAAGAGATGTGAATTGTTTTGCTCTCAAGAAAAGGGTGCCATTGAAAGGTGTGATTACTGGGTAGAAGTAAATGTGAAAGCTGACCAACTGAAGGGGAAGATTCCCGGTGTTTTTGATGTTTGTCGTTTGGTGTAACGCAGAAAGGGTGGCATGAGTGGAGAAACAGAATAGTCATTGTCTTTTCTTTTGAGTTTTAATGTAGAGTCTTTGCCCGACAAAGTGATATTGGGATATATCAATTATCCTGTACAAGCTTTTGTGCTGAATACATTACGTTGTTACAGGTGTCAAGCTTATGGGTATGTGGCAGCAGTGTAGGAGGGAGGTTCCTAGGTGTGAGAAGAGTGCAGAAGGGCATGAGACAAAAGAATGTGTAGCATTGGGAAAAATAGTGGTATTTGTTAATTGTAGGGGTGCCCATGGCGCTGGGTATCAGAAATGTCCTGTGCGAGAGAGGCAGGTTGAGGTTTCCAGGGTTAGAGTAGTGCAGAAGTTGTCATATGCTGAGGCAGTGAAGAAAGTAGAGGAAGATGGGTCAAGGGATCCTGAGAGGAATGGTGTGAGTAGGGAAAGGGGGATACCTAGTCAGTTGTTCAACTGAATGCCTTCAAATGAAATGTCTCTTCCGCATTTAACCCAACCCCTCTGAATCAGAAAGGTGTGAGGCGCTGCCTTAATTGACATCCACGTCTTCTGCGTCCGGGGAACAGTGGGTTAACTGCCTTGCTCAGGGGCAGAAAGACAGATTTTTACCATGTCAGCTTGGGGATTCGATCCAGCAATCTTTACCAGTACTGAGGGATAAACCAACAAGTGATATACGTTTGACATTTATAGCAATGGTTATCAACTGTACTGCAGGGATGGACCGTAAGTCGCAGAAAATAGAGGTTGTGGCTGTTGACACCAGAAGAGTTACGCAGGTGTGGGCATTTCCAGTCCTCGAGGGCCTGATTGGTGTCACAGTTTTGCCCCAGCCCCAGCTAACACACCTGACTCCAATACTCACCTAATCATGATCTTCAGTTTAGAATGCAATTTGATTAATCAGCTGTGTTTGCTAGGGATGGAGAACAAGTGTGACACCAATCAGGCCCTGGAGGACTGGAGTTGCCTGACAGGGGTGTGTCCTTTCAGGCTGTTGGCTTGAAGTAGGACTAAATAGTGGAGTATGGTATTTTTTCTGAGTGTAGCGTTAGATGGTAGGGTGTATGTTGTATTTTTTTTAAAGAAACGTATGAGCGTTATACTCCAGTCTAGTAGGTGGCGGTAATGTAACATTTGTTGGATGCCAATCGCCGTTAAACCTCATCGAATAAGAAGCTGTTACAGCTGTTTGGCACCTTTTTTACGTTTCAATATTAACATTTGTCTTTATATTCGTGAGGTTGTTTGGCGACTGAAGTTTACTTCCAGAGGCTTGCTTCCGAGTGTCGTTGATTAGGGTGTGGACGGAGCGCTTTCTGTGAGACAGCAGGTAAACAACCGTGCCGACATTAACTCGTTTATGTGGTTTTTATGTCACATAACTAACCGCATCAACGTAAAGTATTTTCTAGTTATGTAACTAGGAATTGTTTTCGCTATCTGTTGCAAGTCTCCCTATCCTTGCCACGCTCTACTGTAACTACATCCACATAACTGAGGGTGTATTTGTAAATTCAATCTGGAGTGCCAGAGTGCGCTCCTGACGTTCTAATTTTCAGAATGTTATCAGATTGTCGGTTCGTAAATTCAGAGCATTTCGCTCTCTGTGTTCAGAGCGCACACTGGACGCTCTGGCCGAGTAGTAGTGTTGATCTGAGCGTTCTGCCCAAACAATGCAGTCAAGTACCCAAGCTAACTGTCTAGCTTTCTAGCTAACGTTAGACACATGAGAGAACACATCTGACCATTTTACTTGCCCTAACAGAACTGGTTAGGCTGTTTTCATGTTATCCAGAGCATTGGTTACTGTGCTGCTGGCAACAATTTAATTACGCCTTTTCACCGAGGTTTACTGACACCGGCCATATTCAAGGGGTGTTGAGCTTTCGTAAATGTGTCAGTTATGTCTGAATGTGAGACGATACATCCGCAGGAAGGTATAATGAAATCAACTTTTCAATGTGTTGGTAGTGTATTCAGATTTGTCATCTGAAGGATGTGCAGAACCATGTAAACACGTGCACCATCTCGGCAAATGTCCATGCATGACTTACATGTATTTTCATTCTGTTTGCATTTTTCAGGCACTACCAGGGGTTTGAAAATGATTTAATTATACTTTCGTGTGGATGTATTGTCTCGCATTCCTACCTGCAAAAAGACCAACCAGTCCTGGCAATGTTCGTGGTGAAATTTTCAGATGAGAGAAACAGTTTTACAAGCTGCATTAAAATTGTGTAAGGTGATTTTGTTATTTGACATTACAATTGCGTATAACTTCATTGCAGACTTTCAGGAGACTAATTAAATGTCTGTACTTGTTCTTCTGTTTTGCTATTGTTTAGAAAATGTTCTGTTCATTAACCTAATCGCTGCATCATAGTACCCAGTCTAGTTTCACAATTTGTCTTAATGCATAATCTACACTGAACAAAAATGTAAACACAACATGTAAAGTGTTGGTTTAATGAGCTGAAATAAAAGATCCCAGACATTTTCCGAATGCACAAACTTGATTGCATCCATGTTGGTGAGCATGTCTCCTTTGCCAAGATTATCCATCCACTTGCCAGGTGTGACATATCAAGTAGCTGAATAAATAGCATGATCATTACACAGGTGCACCTTGTGCTGGTGACAAAATGTGCAGCTTTGTCACAACACAATGCCACAGATGTCTCAAGTTTTGAGGGAGTGTGCAATTGACATGCTGACTACAGGAATTTCCACCAGGGCTGTTGCCAGATAAGTTCATGTTTATCTTCCATAATCCTCCAACGTCGTTTTAGAGAATTTGGCTGTACAACCGCAGACCGTGTGTGTGTGTGGCGAGTGGTTTACTGATGTCAGCCTTGTGAACAGAGTTCCACATGGTGGCGGTGAGGTGATGGTATGGGCAGGCATAAGCTACGGACAACGAACACATTTGCATTTTATCAATGACAAACTGAATGCACAGAGATACCGTGATGAGATCCAGAGGCCCATTGTCATACCATTCAGCCGCCACCATCACCTCATGTTTCAGCATTATAATGTACGGCCCCATGTTGCAAGGATCTGTAGACAATTCCTAGAAGCTGAAAATGTCCCAATTCCTCCATTGCCTGCATACTCACCAGACATGTCCCCCATTGAGCATGTTTGGGATGCTCTGAATTGATGTGTACGACAGCGTGTTCCAGTTCCCACCAATATCCAGCAATTTCGCACAGCCGTTAGTGCATCCCACGATCAACAGCCTGATCAACTCTATGCGAAGATGTCACCCTGCATGAAACATGGTCGTCACACCAGATACTGACTGGATTTCTGATCCACGCCCATACCTTTTGTAAGATACCTGTGACCAACGGATCCATATCTGTATTCCCAATCATGTGAAATCCATATATTAGGGTGTAATACATTTATTTCAATTGACTGATTTCTTTATGAACTGTAACTCAGTAAAATCTTTGAAATTGTTGCACACATCACACACAAATCAGTGTTTTGCAATTTGTCAAGAGGTGACAAGTTATTATTACAAGCACTAACCAAGATGGCATAGCAGTTCAGATGTCTTTTGTCCTCGTCTTGTGTCCTGTATATATATATATATATTTACAACTTTTTTCACATATTTTATTTTTATTTTCCATCAACTCATCTTCAAAACACTCTCCTGCAACCCGCCTCACCAATTTATATTTATAAAAAAGTATTATTTACCTCAAATCTGTAATCCTCCAAGAAGCTAGCCAGAAACTCCAAGAAGCTAGCCAGAAACTAGCCAGAAGCTAGCCCATTAGCTAATCAGAAGCTAGTTCAGAAGCTAGTTAGCTTCTTTACTGGCAAATCGTTAGTATTCAGCTAACCACGGTTTGTGGTCATCAGCTATCCTTTAGCTCGAAAATCTAGCGCCAGTTTTGTACGGCGCGGCTCGGAACGGAACATACCGGACCAATTTTTCTCTCCATGTCCCTGGATTTCAACTGCTCTCTGGACATTCATACCCGGATCTCACAGCTAGCTAGCTGCTATCCGTGTGACTATCGGCTTTCGTCGATTCCGGAGCAAACATCAATTATTCCGGAGCTATCCAGCTCCGTCAATCACTCCTGAGTTCCATCAATCACTCCTGGGCTGCAGTCACCTATCCGGACCCGTTTTACTGCCTACGCGGAGCCCCACCGGGCCTTCACAACTGGACTGCCGACGTTATCTACCCGAAGGAGATCCGGGCCTCTATAACTATATCTATTGTTTTTATTTTTGTTGTTGTTGTGTGATTTGGATGAATCCCCTCTACCACACGGAACCCCACTAATCTACTGACGGAACGCAAGAGGTGGCTAACAACAGACCTCCATCCTATGCTAGCTTGCTACCGATGGCCTGGCTAGCTGTCTAAATCGCCGTGACCCCCTACCAACCTCTCCACTCACTTGACCCTTTTAATCACTCGACTAAGCATGCCTCTCCTTAATGTCAATATGTCTTGTCCACTGCTGTTCTGGTTAGTGTTTATTGGCTTATTTCACTGTAGAGCCTCTAGTCCTGCTCACTATACCTTATCCAACCTATTAGTTCCACCACCCACACATGCAATGACATCTCCTGGTTTCAATTATGTTTCTAGAGACTATCTCTCTCTTCATCACTCAATACCTAGGTTTACCTCCACTGTATTCACATCCTACCATACCTTTGTCTGTACATTATACCTTGATGCTATTTTATCGCCCCCAGAAACCTCCTTTTACTCTCTGTTCTAGACGACCAATTCTTATTGCTTTTAGCCGCACCCTTATTCTACTCCTCCTATGTTCCTCTGGCGATGTAGAGGTGAATCCAGGCCCTGCAGTGCCTAGCTCCACTCCTATTCCCCAGGCGCTCTCTTTTGACGACTTCTGTAACCGTAATAGCCTTGGTTTCATGCATGTTAACATTAGAAGCCTCCTCCCTAAGTTTGTTCTATTCACTGCTTTAGCACACTCTGCCAACGTGGATGTTCTAGCTGTGTCTGAATCCTGGCTTAGGAAGACCACCAAAAATTCAGAAATGTTTATTCCAAACTACAACATTTTCAGACAAGATAGAACTGCCAAAGGGGGCGGTGTTGCAATCTACTGCAAAGATAGCCTGCAGAGTTCTGTCCTACTATCCAGGTCTGTACCCAAACAATTTGAACTTCTACTTTTAAAAATCTACCTCTCTAAAAACAAGTCTCTCACCGTTGCCGCCTGCTATAGACCACCCTCTGCCCCCAGCTGTGCTCTGGACACCATATGTGAACTGATTGCACCCCATCTATCTTCAGAGCTCGTGCTGCTAGGCGACCTAAACTGGAACATGCTTAACACCCCAGCCATCCTACAATCTAAAATTGATGCCCTCAATCTCACACAAATTATCAATGAACCTACCAGGTACCTCCCCAAAGCCTTAAATACGGGCACCCTCATAGATATCATCCTAACCAACTTCCCCTCTAAATACACCTCTGCTGTCTTCAACCAAGATCTCAGCGATCACTGCCTCATTGCCTGCATCCGTAATGGGTTAGCGGTCAAACAACCTCCACTCATCACTGTAAAACGCTCCCTGAAACACTTCAGCGAGCAGGCCTTTCTAATCGACCTGGCCGGGGTATCCTGGAAGGATATTGATCTCATCCCGTCAGTAGAGGATGCCTGGATATATTTTTTAAATGCCTTCCTAACCATCTTAAATAAACATGCCCCATTCAAGAAATTTAGAACCAGGAACAGATATAGCCCTTGGTTCTCCCCAGACCTGACTGCCCTTAACCAACACAAAATCATCCTATGGCGTTCTGCATTAGCATCGAACAGCCCCGTGATATGCAGCTATTCAGGGAAGCTAGAAACCATTATACACAGGCAGTTAGAAAAGCCAAGGCTAGCTTTTTCAAGCAGAAATTTGCTTCCTGCAATACTAACTCAAAAAAGTTCTGGGACACTGTAAAGTCCATGGAGAATAAGAACACCTCCTCCCAGCTGCCCACTGCACTGAAGATAGGAAACACTGTCACCACTGATAAATCCACCATAATTGAGAATTTCAATAAGCATTTTTCTACGGCTGGCCATGCTTTCCACCTGGCTACTCCTACCCCGGTCAACAGCACTGCACCCCCAACAGCAACTCGCCCAAGCCTTCCCCATTTCTCCTTCTCCCAAATCCATTCAGCTGATGTTCTGAAAGAGCTGCAAAATCTGGACCCCTACAAATCAGCCGGGCTAGACAATCTGGACCCTTTCTTTCTAAAATTATCTGCCGAAATTGTTGCCACCCCTATTACTAGCCTGTTCAACCTCTCTTTCGTGTCGTCTGAGATTCCCAAAGATTGGAAAGCAGCTGCGGTCATCCCCCTCTTCAAAGGGGGGGACACTCTTGACCCAAACTGCTACAGACCTATATCTATCCTACCATGCCTTTCTAAGGTCTTCGAAAGCCAAGTCAACAAACAGATTACCGACCATTTCGAATCTCACCATACCTTCTCTGCTATGCAATCTGGTTTCAGAGCTGGTCATGGGCGCACCTCAGCCACGCTCAAGGTCCTAAACGATATCTTAACCGCCATCAATAAGAAACATTACTGTGCAGCTGTATTCATTGATCTGGCCAAGGCTTTCGACTCTGTCAATCACCACATCCTCATCAGCAGACTCGACAGCCTTGGTTTCTCAAATGATTGCCTCGCCTGGTTCACCAACTACTTCTCTGATAGAGTTCAGTGTGTCAAATCGGAGGGTCTGCTGTCCGGACCTCTGGCAGTCTCTATGGGGATGCCACAGGGTTCAATTCTTGGACCGACTCTCTTCTCTGTATACATCAATGAGGTCGCTCTTGCTGCTGGTGAGTCTCTGATCCACCTCTACGCAGACGACACCATTCTGTATACTTCCGGCCCTTCTTTGGCCACTGTGTTAACAACCCTCCAGGCAAGCTTCAATGCCATACAACTCTCCTTCCGTGGCCTCCAATTGCTCTTAAATACAAGTAAAACTAAATGCATGCTCTTCAACCGATCGCTACCTGCACCTACCCGCCTGTCCAACATCACTACTCTGGACGGCTCTGACTTAGAATACGTGGACAACTACAAATACTTAGGTGTCTGGTTAGACTGTAAACTCTCCTTCCAGACCCATATCAAACATCTCCAATCCAACGTTAAATCTAGAATTGGCTTCCTATTTCGCAACAAAGCATCCTTCACTCATGCTGCCAAACATACCCTTGTAAAACTGACCATCCTACCAATCCTTGACTTTGGCGATGTCATTTACAAAATAGCCTCCAATACCCTACTCAACAAATTGGATGCAGTCTATCACAGTGCAATCCGTTTTGTCACCAAAGCCCCATATACTACCCACCATTGCGACCTGTACGCTCTCGTTGGCTGGCCCTCGCTTCATACTCGTCGCCAAACCCACTGGCTCCATGTCATCTACAAGACCCTGCTAGGTAAAGTCCCCCTTATCTCAGCTTGCTGGTCACCATAGCATCTCCCACCTGTAACACACGCTCCAGCAGGTATATCTCTCTAGTCACCCCCAAAACCAATTCTTTCTTTGGCCGCCTCTCCTTCCAGTTCTCTGCTGCCAATGACTGGAACGAACTACAAAAATCTCTGAAATTGGAAACACTTATCTCCCTCACTAGCTTTAAGCACCAACTGTCAGAGCAGCTCACAGATTACTGCACCTGTACATAGCCCACCTATAATTTAGCCCAAACAACTACCTCTTTCCCAACTGTATTTAATTAATTAATTAATTTTGCTCCTTTGCACCCCATTATTTTTATTTCTACTTTGCACTTTCTTCCATTGCAAAACTACCATTCCAGTGTTTTACTTGCTATATTGTATTTACTTTGCCACCATGGCCTTTTTTGCCTTTACCTCCCTTCTCACCTCATTTGCTCACATTGTATATAGACTTGTTTATACTATATTATTGACTGTATGTTTGTTTTACTCCATGTGCAACTCTGTGTCGTTGTATCTGTCGAACTGCTTTGCTTTATCTTGGCCAGGTCGCAATTGTAAATGAGAACTTTTTCTCAACTTGCCTACCTGGCTAAATAAAGGTGAAATAAATAAAATAAATAAAAATTTGATCTTAGCAGCCCAGGTGTCTCTTTAAACCTCTCTGTGACTGAGTGATTACTAACATTAGCCTCCTCTATACCCCTCTTTATATACATTATCTCTCCTCTATCCATGTAATGATTGACAGATCCTAGTGAAGGAGCAGATCAGTCTCTGTGTCTGTGTCTCTGCTGAGTCACTGCAAGCTGGAAGGAGCACTAGGCTAGCGGAGCAGACGACAGCAGAGCACCATGACCTACCGGATGTTTGAGGAGAAACACCATGCCTCCATCTACCAGAGGTACCGCTTTGTACCCCCAGAGGAGATCAGAGACATCATCCTGCATTACCTGGAAAGGAAGGTGATACCAGAGTTTAATATACAGTACATATCAAAAATTTGGACAAACCAACCAATTCAAGGGTTTTTCTTTATTTTTAACATTTTCTACATTGTAGAATAATAGTGAAAACATCAAAACTATGAAATAACATATATGGAATCATGTAGTAACCAAAAAAAAGTGTTAAACAAATAAATACATGTTTTATATATCTGAGATTATTCAAAGTAGCCACCCTTTGCCTTGATGGCAGCTTTGCACACTCTTGGCATTCTCTCAAACAGCTTCGTGAGGTAGTCACCTGGAATGCATTTCAATTAGCAAGTGTGCCTTGATAAAAGTTCATTTGTAGAATTTCTTTCCATCTTAATGTGTTTGAGCCAATCTGTTGTATTGTGACAAGGTAGGGGTGGTATACAGAAGATAGCCCATTTGGTAAAAGACCAAGACAATATTATGGCAAGAACAGCTCTAATGAGCAAAGAGAAATGAGAGTCCATCATTACTTTAAGACATGTCAGTCAATGCGGAAAATTGAAAGAACTTTGAAAGTTTCTTCAAGCGCAGTCGCAAAAACCATCAAGCACTATGATGAAACTGGCTCTCATGAGGACCGCCACAGGAAAAGAAGACCCAGAGTTACCTCTGCTGCAGAGGATCAGTTCATTAGTTACCAGCAACAGAAATTGCAGCCCAAATAAAAGCTTCACAGAGTTCAAGTAACAGACATCTCAACATCAACTGTTCAGAGGAGACCGCGTGAATCAGGCCTTCATGGTCGAATTGCTGCAAAGAAAACACAACTAAGGGCACCAATAAGAAGAAGAGACTTGCTTGGGCCAAGGAACATGATCAATGGATATTAGACCGGTGGAAATCTGTCCTTTGGTCTGATGAGTCCAAATGTGAGATTTTTGGTTCAAACCACCGTGTCTTTGTGAGACGCGGTGTGGATGAACGGATGATTTCTGCATGTGTATTTCCCACTGTAGAGCATGGAGGAGGAGGTGTTAAGGTGTGGAGGTGCTTTGCTGGTGACACTGTTGGTGATTTATTTAGAATTCAAGGCACACTTAACCAGCATGTTTACCACAGCATTCTACAGCAATACGTGATCCCATCTGGTTTGCGCTTAGTGGCACTTTTATTTATTTTTTAACAGGACAATGACCCAACACACCTCCAGGCTGTGTAAGGGCTATTTGAACAAGGAGAGTGATGGAGTGTTGCATCAGATGACCTGGACTCCACAATCACCCGACCTCAACCCAATTGAGATGGTTTGGGATGAGTTGGACCGCAGAGTGAAGGAAAAGCAGCCAACAAGTGCTCAGCATATGTGGGAACTCCTTCAAGACTGTTGGAAAAGTATTTCAGGTGAAGCTGGTTGAGAGAATGCAAGTGTGTGTAAAGCTGTCATCAAGGAAAAAGGTGGCAACTTTGAAGAGTCTAAAACATATTTTTTGATTTAATTAACAATTTTTTGGTTACTACATGATACCATATGTGTTATTTCAGAGTTTTGATGTCTTCACTAATATTCTACAATATAGAAAATAGCAAAAGTTAAGAAAAACCCTTGAATGAGTTAGTTTGTCCAAACTTTTAACTGGTACTGTATATTATCTGTATTGAACATCACATTTACACTCACTAGCTATCACTCTCCTTTAGTGAAGGCTAGATATATAGTGTCTCACTGGTCCCCCCTCTTTAGAAAGTCCAGCCTCATGCCCTAGCTGTGGACCTGGGCTGTGGGACAGGGCAGAACTCACGCCTGATGGCCCCACACTTCCAGGAAGTGGTGGGCATCGACATCAGCGAGTGCCAACTGGAGGAGGCCAGGGCAGTGACAGGGTTCAACAACATCACCTACAGGTATTTGAATGTGTCTATGTGTGTGTTTAACTTTACTATCCTTTTGAAAATGTGACAAGTGGGGACATTTTTCAGTTCCCCATACATTAAGAAAAAATGCTATTTTTGAGTTTGGTTTTTGGGTAATGTCACGCCCTGGTCTAAGTATTTTGTGTTTTCTTCATGTATTGGTTCAGGCCAGGGTGTGGCATAGAGTTTTTGTATTGTGGTGTGTTTTGTCTTGGGATTTTGGTAGGTGTGTATAGTAGGATTGTAGCTTAGTGGGGTGTTCTAGGAGAGTCTATGGCTGTCTGAAGTGGTTCTCAATCAGAGGCAGGTGTTTACCGTTGTCTCTGATTGGGAACCATATTTAGGCAGCCATATTCTTTGGTTGTATTGTGGGTGATTGTCCTGTGTGTCTTGGTTAGAGGTTAGTAGACACTTGTATAGGCTGTTTTCGTTTTGTAGTGTTAGTGTTTTGTTGTGTGTTACGTTTGTTTATTAAAGATGAATCACAATAGACACGCTGCAGTTTGGTCCGACTCTCCTTCACCATTAGAAAGCCGTTACAGGTAAGGGTTAGGAGTTAGGGTTAGGTTTAGTTCGGGGTTAGGGTTAGAATTAGGGTTAGGGTTTAGGGATAATAGGATTTTGAATGGGAGTAAATGTTTGGTCCACACTTGGCTCGTGTACAACGTGTATTTTGTTTAAAAAGGAACAGTGATGACAATCTGCAGAAACGGTCAATTACACTCAGCACAAAGGTCAGCAGTAGCTTCCCACTTTCAATAGGCCCCTAGTTAATATGTTAGTTTATGTAGAAATCCTCAATATTTGGTGCTGTGTCTTAATACTTACTATACAGGAAAGGGACAGCTGAGGAGCTGCCGTTTCCGGATGCTTCTGTGGACCTACTGACTGCAGCCTCAGCGGCCCATTGGTTTGACCAGCAGCGGTTCCTCTTGGAGGCAGGCCGGGTCCTGAAGCCTTGTGGCTGCATGGCTCTGCTTGGCTTTGCTGATAACTTCAGACTCCATTACGGCTCATGTGGGGACAGACTCACTGACATCTGTGATGAGGTGAAAAACACAGAACTAGAATGACATTCTATCAAACTAATGCCACTGTTTTAATTTTACCTTTACTTAACTAGGCAAGTCAGTTAAGAACAAATTCTTATTTGGGTTAACTGTCTGTTCAGGGGTAGAATGACAGATTTGTACCTTGTCAGCTCGGGGATATGAACTTGCAACCTTTCGGTTACTATTCCAACGCCCTAACCACTAGGCTACACTGCCGCCACTTAATTGGTTTAGTGTGTCATATGTTTATTTTCATTGGGTACTAAGTACAATTGTTGTTTTCATTTACAGTATGCTTACAAAATGTTTGTTTACGGCCCTATTGAGATATTTCTCTTGTGAAAAATAGTTTAATTTCCTTGGGTTCACCTGTATGATACAACAAACCCTCACAATTCTGTGTTTGATATAAGTACCAAGTTTCCTGACTGAGATTTGACTTTGCTATCCCCAGTTCAAGAAGGTGCTGTTACCATACACCAGCACACGGGTAGCATTGGCCAACATCAAACTACAGGAGCTTTACACTGCTATCCCCTTCCCTGACAAAAAGAGGTAACTCATTCAGCCTCTGTGAGAACCCAGTAGAACAGCCTGTTACACATTAAAACATTTCTCATGGTGTGACTTTGACCCTGTGTCTCTGAGTTTCTCTTTGAGAATTAAATATATATATATATATATATATATACAGAAGTAATACACTCACACCTAGTGACTCCCAGGTGGTCAAAATCAAATGTTCTCAATAAACTGCAGGAGTATTCAATATTATGACTTACTTGACTTAAACCTCTTGGCCCCCCTGGGTAAATAGGGCATCCACTATGACTCTCCTCTCAATTCAACAGTGTGTGGGTATCTGTTCTTCTTTCAGGGTTGACTGTATCCCACTGAAGCAGCAGATCTCAGTGAGGAACATAGTGGGCTTCATGGAGTCCTTCTCCATGTACCAGGCCTTACAGAGGGCCGAGCCTGATGCTGCCACCGCACTGCTGCAGAGAACACTTGACAGGTAACAACCCTGATCAATCAACGGATGAATGAACCAATGACTGAACTAATTAGCTAATTAACCCGGTGGAGTCGATTGATAAACCAGTGTGTCAGTTTAAGTTACATAACAAATAAATACCCATCAAAATCCATCAGTTTACGCTAGAGATACTGTTTATGTTTTGTTGCATTGGATACGTCTCAATCCAACGCATCTGCCAGTGTCACACTTCCGCATCTGCAGTGAAAGGTGACAGAGCTAGAGCGATGTTTGTCAGACCATGAGACATCCCGAAAATCATCTGTAGCGTCCGAACAGTTTGACCTACAAACTATTGACCATTGTATGTATAGACTCTCATGAACACGATGGTGTTCTCTTCTTTGCTCTACGACCCCCACAAGTGCCAGGAGTCTCGTAAGTTCTCCCACTTAAAAAGATGAGAGAGGCCTGTAATTTTCATCATAGGTACACTTCAACTATGACAGACAAAATGAGAAAAAAAATCAAAATAATCACATTGTAGGATTTTTAATGAATTTATTTGCAAATTATGGTGGAAAATAAGTATTTGGTCAATAACAAAAGTGTCTCAATACTTTGTTATATACCCTTTGTTGGCAATGACAGAGATCAAACGTTTTCTGTAAGTCTTCACAAGGTTTTCACACACTGTTGCTGGTATTTTGGCCCATTCCTCCTTGCAGATCTTCTCTAGA